>NC_134844.1:7272727-7575757 GCF_965363235.1 Mytilus galloprovincialis
ATAAATTTGTAATTTCATTTTTTTTTCTTTTTTTGAGGAATTTGATTACGTCAAAAAAGTCATTTTAAGCCTTGTAACTTGCGTAAACCCTAAGTATCAACAAAAACGTTTGCTCCTTGAAATCAGACATATGTTAACATTTCACAAATTAAGATTCTGACCAAAAGCATTAATGACCCAGGGCTCTGTAAAAGTACCTTGCATCCCTTTTCACTAACACCAAGACCTAACGGAAAAATATTCAGAGTCTACTTAACAAAATATGCAACATTATCTTGAGGTATAATTTATAGGTCCTGTAACTGTAAAGTATCCGTAATATAGAGAACAATCATTGTGATTGGATCCATGTGCTCTGAGAAAAGTCCCGGACAAAATTAGGTGGACGACTAATAAGAAGAAGAAAAGGGAAAAAGAAACAGGAAAACCATTATGTGTATAACCGCACATTGTCGATCGGGTGACGTAATAAACAAAAGGATTTATCCCTTCAGCTAATTATATTGTAAACATGTTTTGAGCTTCCTTTCTTTATACGGATATTAATAAGATATTTTATTCTGTTGTATCAATTTATAACTTGACAAATAAACGCTCATTTCTTATTCCGAATAATTTTGTAATGAATACCAAAAACTTTTAACATTGTTTTACTCAACTAAATGAGAACAGCCGTTTTTATGATGCAATAGTGATTTGGCTTACTGCTCCATATATGGACAGGAATTGTGATTTGAAAGTGAACGTATGCGATTTTTGGATTGCTTCGATGGTCAGCCTCTTTAGGCCTGTATACTAACAATACTTATATATAAAAAAGGAGATGTGGTATGATTGCCAATGAGACAACTGTCCTCAAGAGACCTAAAATGACACAGACATTAACAACTATAAGTCACCGTACGGCCTTCAACAATGAGCAAAGCCCATACCGCATAGTCAGCTATAAAATGCCCCGACATGACAATGTAAAACAATTCAAACGAGAAAACTAACGGCCTTATTTGTTTAAAAAATTAACGAAAAACAAATATGTAGCACAAAAACAAACGACTACCACTGAATTACAGGCACTTACATAAATCATGTGGCGGGGTTAAACCTTTTTTTTTCGGTTTCTGAAGAATCTGAGCAATTTATATGGGGAACCAGAAAATATGTGGCCAGGTTTTATGAAATGTTTTAAGCGACTTATATGTTGCGTTTACTACAAATATCTTCCTCATTATATTATAATCGAGAACAATTAGTTTGATTGTATATTTAACAGACAACAACATCGCGATATTTTAATACTTCAGTTTACTAGTCGTTATTGTAAAACGGGGTTTTATCTGCTATTATAAACAAGATTCTCTATGAAATCAAGAAGAAGTCCGTGTCCTCTTTCAGGCTTTGAGTTGAAATGTTGTAAATCATTTTGGTGGCCCATGAAATCGCTGCATAAAAGTCGTTTGTGGTTTTGTTTGTTAATCAACATCTAGGTGCGAATACAGTGCATATTCTAATGTTCGGAATACAACTTTTCCTGCCTCTCAAATTTATATGCGATAAATTGCATGATATGTACCGTCTACAACCGGAACTGTTTTTGACAGTCTGGCCATCAGACTTGCAAGGACAAACACACGTTATGCGAAGGCCAATCAAATTGAGAAAATATCTCCCACAAAAACGGTTGTATGGGACATAATAAATGACTAAACATCAAACAACAAAAACTTTAAATCGAATAACACGAATACAATTCTTGGAGACCAGTTGCATATCACAGCGTACGCTGGCAAGTGCAAACGATTTTAAAGGCTTTTGGAATTACAGGAATATGAATCTGATTCTGATTAAGATAAACAGAATATCATTGTATATGACTCTTTTTTTGTTAATATATTTCTATGCCATAAATACAGGAGTCTTAATTCATGACAATAAGTTTGAGTCCGTTTCTCTGATCTTCAAAACATTATTGTCGAGTTAGGTAGCATTGGATATAGGGGTGAGTCCCGGGGGTTGTAACTCCCCTTTGTCTTCCAATTGTCTTTAATTTTCAATTATATGATCGTATCATGGTGTTCAAATTGGACGGATCTGAGTACATTCAACGATTTCACGCCGGATTAGACATTATTCTACCACTTAATCATGTCCATCAATAAATTCGTCATAGATACAAAAGACTAATCAGTTACGCTCGAATCTAAATGAGTAAAAAAAATGGCCAAATCAAGAAAGAAATTGAAGAGCATTGAGGACCAAAATTCCAAGTTTTGCCAATTTACACAGCTAAGTTAATCTATTCCTGAGGTAGAAAACATAACATTCTTCGTAGTGTATTTAAAAAAAAAAGGAATAATCAATACAAAAAAAATATCACTTTATTTACATTATTTAGCCTGATTATAATGCATATGTGATATATTTTGATAATCACTTGATTTTTCTGATCATTTCGATTATAGGTGCAATGCCACCTAATCATAGTACGTCACATCCGGTTGCATACGAATAAAAGGACGAAAATAAAATTGCCTTGAAGATGACAGTTGTAGGTAATTAATCATACATTTCATTGAATTAAATATTTCTGGGTCATAAACATATGTATTAGTTATTTCAAAGCAGCAATATTTTTTATTTGGGTTTCTATTGAAAAATTTGAAAACTTGAGGATACATAGTTACACAAGCTTGCAAACAGGTTATAAAAAGGGGAAAATTTGGGAAAATTTGATTGATTAACTTCCAGTGATGGTAACTGTCTTATATGCAATGCTAATGTTATGTGGGTTTTTTTTTCTTTCTATAGAACTGGACAGGATAATAATTTACTCAAGCCAAGTATTTCTTTATTTGAAAAAAAGTAAAAAAATACTATTTTGAAAAGTGCAAATTTAACAAAGACTAATTGGGAGAAATCAATAGTGGTTACAACCCCAATATGGAAAGGTGCACATAAAATTGAGAAAGGAAATTCCTTTGACCTTGTGAGTACTCTCATTTGTTTAAATGTCTTGCTATGCATGTGCAATATTATAAAAAAATGAAATATTGTTAGATGATTGAGTCTCCAAAACACTTTTTTATGAGTCAGTTTCCCGAAAATAGGACTCTACCATGGATATTTGTTGACAAAATCCATACTTAGTTTTTTGGGGAGCTTTTTCTACTTTTTTTCTACTTTTTTTCCTATATTCTGCTAAGAAATACTACTAAAAAATTGTTATTAGTAAATTAAATTATTTTTTCAAGCAGTAACAACAATTAATTCACTAAAAGAAAAGCTTTTTTTATTTAATATTGCCAATAGGGTCGATTCCGATACCGATACCAATAATATATTCACCTGTTACCTATAATCTTAACTGTACGTTCCGAATCTGACAGGCGCACCATCAAACGTTTTTTTTTAGGATTTGCTGTATACACGGGTCATAATTATAGGATTGACACTACGAAATTCGATCATTGTCACATTGTTTCCTATTGTACATGCAGTATTTTAATCAGCATGAATTTATAGGATTACAAGGCCCTTTTCTCTTATATAATAACATTACCAATAATTAATAAGTTCCAGGTCGGTGGGTTCAAACAGTAAGATTGTGAAAGCGGAGAAAAATGTGCTATATTATAATCAGCATGACTTATTCCAATGGGAACAAATTGTGCCCCTCTACTTGCCGACTTGTTTCTTTATTATTATGAGGCTGACTTCATGCAGGAACTCCTTAGGAAGAAAGATTAGTTAGTAATATCCTTTAACTCTACTTTCCGCTATATAGATGATGTTCTTTCACTAAATAATTCAAAATTTGGTGACTATGTGGAACGCATCTATCCCATCGAACTAGAGAAAAAGGATACTACAGATACAGTTAAGTCGGCCTCATATCTTGACTTACATCTAGAAATTGACAATGAGGGTCGGTTGAAAACAAAAGTTTTCGACAAAAGAGATGATTTCAGTTTTCCAATTGTTAACTTTCCATTTCTAAGTAGCAACATTCTAGCAGCACCTGCATGCGAGGTATATATCTCCCAATTGATACGATATTCCCGTGCTTGCATTTCCTATCATGAATTTCTTGATAAAGGGTTGCTGCTCACAATGAAGCTATTAAACCACGAGTTCCAAATGGTGAAATTGAAATCATCCCTTCGGACGCCATCACGAGTTGGTTGACCGTTATGGAATAACCGTTTAACGAATGATATCGGATATGTTCTTTACGTCGTTACGACAATCCCCTTCCCTTTCATGAATGTGACCTACCGAATTAGACTATTTACCAGATTTTTTATCACATAAGCAACACGACGGGTGCCACATGTGGAGCAGGCTCTGCTTACCCTTCCGGAACATCTGAGATCACCCCTAGTTTTGGTGGGGATTGTGTTGTTTATTCTTTAGTTTTCTATGTTGTGTCATGTGTACTACTGTTTGTCTGTTTGTCTTTTTCATTTTTAGCCTTGGCGTTGTCAGTTTATTTTCGATTTATGAGTTTGACTGTCCCTTTAGTATCTTTCGTCCCTCTTTTATCAGACGACAATACCATTATTAAAAATCCAGGCTAAAAATAAAACTTACACATAGTTATATACTTTAATTCAGTCACGGGCCGCGATATCGTGGATGTGTTCTAGTACTATTTTATTGAATTAGATTTTTTCTGAATAAGAGATTGATATTCATTTTTTATGAAATATGTTGCTTTCTTGTTACATGTTTATATAAATAAATTTTCTGTAGCCTATCTTGTTTGTTTTATAATAAGAAATATGAGTTATTCCTCTTTTAATGGATACGAGGTTGAACGACAAAGTGTAAAGAAATGGCAACATATTTTAATAGCGGCTGTTGAATGATTCATGGCGACTTGCGTAAGATCTACAAGTAATCAGTTCATTGCATATACAACACAGATACCATTTCCAATTAGTACAATAGGTAGGTAATGTAAGTTCTATCAATGATACGCTAGGAATGAAGGTATGTTAAATAGAAGCAGACATCTGCCAACTGACAGCCTAGTATGTTGACGTCATTAAAGTATAGTCTTTTAAATTTAACTACACCAGTTATTCGTTGATTATTACAATGTGAAACATAATTAATCAAAGTATAGGTATTCCTAGGCCAATTTTTATTGTTTAAAGAACCTAAGCGCAAAAAAGAAACTGTCAACGATCTCAATAAATGATTATATACATTTATATATATATGTATACTTTAAATGATGGATAAACTTTTAATAAAATAACTATGGACTAAAATATTCTTATCTAAAATTATGTTTCCGATTTAAAGAATTATAGAAGTTTGTTATGAATCGTTCTTCTACATGTCAATAAACCAAACTCTTGAAAATATGTTAGTTAGATAACTTGCCAATCAAATAAAATATGTTCCAAACTACGGTCATATTCCACATGATTGTGTTATGCCCTTTTCATTACGTTTACTTATTGGTTTCTTTTCATATCAAGCTGCTCCATGCACAAATACATTTTTCCATCTAGGATACCTGTGTAACAAAAAAAATATTTTAGATATGCTATCAATCATTATGATATTAACCTTCACATTAACATGTTGAAACCTCAAACAGTCCGAAGTTGTGTATACAATTACATGTAAACAATCTGATTGGTTTTCCTGGTTGTTGAAGACAGTGTGGTACCTACAGTTGTTAAACCTTTTTGTGAAGAGTTGTCTCATTTGCAATCATACAACATTTTCCAATTTCTATTTTAGCTTTAGGGCTACCAATGGCCACACAAATAGTGTAAAACGTTTTCGCTTTCTTTTTTTTTCAAAACTAATTCTTTATTTCTATATTTGCCTGCTTGATATATATTGAAATGATGAGGAAAAGATGGTTACAGAAGAACATATTCTCATTAAATAATCAAAAAACCTTAAAATAATAACAAAGATATCCGCTTGAAAATCATAAAAAAACAGAACCATTATAACAGGTCATCAGCTTCAAGATGAATTTTTCATTATTTGGTTTTTAACACTTTATTGTTTTCCAAAACTGTTGATTAGAGATGAAAATTATACCAATCAATAATGTGAATTACTTATTTTCCGTTTTATTCTATATTGCATTAAACATCAAATGTAAACTATTTCAAGCATCGTATCTATGATTGTGTAGAGAAGGAAACACTTTAAATGTTAGGATTGACAACACTTCAAACAAGTTAAACCCACTGTTAGTAGTGATGAACTTGTAAAAACCACAGGGAAGTTAATCAAGTTTATACTTTTGTTCGGACTAATGTCCTTATAGAACTGTTCCGTTTTAGATGAAATGTTTGATATGCTTATGAAAAAACGTTTTTGATTGAAGGACTAGCTCGTACATAGATAACGTAGAAGGAAAGAGGAAGATTAAAAACTAAGAACTTTTAATTAATAAAATGTATGTATGATTGTACTAATGAGAATTATAAACAGAGAATAAAACTGATAATGGAAATGAGGAATGTGTCAAAGAGACAATAACCCGAACAATGTGCAGAGAAAACATCCGATTACCACCATTTAGTCTTGAATATAGCACGCAATGTTTGCACCCTTAAGCGGGCTTCAGCTGTTCCCTTCACAAAAATGTAGTGCAGTGAAAATGGACATATATATTGCCTGATATTCAACTTAACTATTTAATCAATTAAAACATTGATGACTATTTAATCACATAAATAGTAGACCAATTTGCTGTTTTCGATTTTTAAATCTCATTATCCTTTAAAGAAGATACTAATGCATATACATAAAATAACACCGAAAAAATTGCACGAACTTCAAACGGAATGAGACCGGTTGTAAATTACTACAGTGTCCTAAGATATTAAAGATCTCAATTGCATCTGCCACTCATGATGCGTATGTGTATGAAGAGGATGTTTTATGTATTCATTTTATTTTATTTGTATGTTAACACTTTTTTCTTACTTTCCCATGGTACAATGTAATTTGGTCGGTTAATAACAAAACAAAACGAACTCAGATATATGACAGCCTTGTTTCTATTTTTAGTTATATTGAAGCTATGTTTCTATTTGTATGTATATTGACGGTTAATATCAGAAAACCTTGCTTAATTTAGATTTATGACGTCATGACGTCACACATATAAACAATGGATGAAGCGCCGACGAGAAGAAAAATTGTTTATCAGACGAAGATACCAAGATTTTTATGTTAAATGCAGACGCTAAGAATACAAGAAAGCTAACGCAATAGGCTATGAAATTGTTCAAAAATATGGTAATTTTGATAAAATGCATGTTAAAATTCTTGCAATATACAATTTAAAAATACACAGAAGGAACATTTAACGCTATTTTCCTAAAACATGATTTACATATGTAATATAGAGATTAATACATGGCCTTTTCCATATTAGCCTGGGTATCATCCCGAGACCACCATATCAGCCCGAGACGGAGTCGAGGGATGATACCCAGGCTGATATGGAAAAGGCCATGTATTAATCGCTTTATCATATACTTAAGACAATAGTTTTATGAAAGGCATATTAACAAATGCAATAACTAAAACAGTCAAAAACGTTATAAAGAAGTTAAATTATGAATCAAATATACTATAGTTTTCCAACAACAGCATCACTACCTCCTTATATATTCATGGTAACATTTCTTATAGAGGCATTTTGAAACATTGAAATTTTTGAAGAATTTTATGATCATTACTATTCCATATTTGTTGTACCATAAAATGATTCCTAATTGCCAATGGCATTTGTTAGCAAGTACTAAACTATCCCCACAAAAGTTCTCGTAAATTTTGACATCGTCATCAAAAATATCTGACGTCACAATGGAAGAGTAAAAAAACCGATACCGGAAACACCGGAAGTAACTTGCACGAGAGGCACTATTATGGGTTTTGTGCACGAGATGCACCTGATATGGGTTATCAGCCCGGTTGGGAAATTATGGCTTGTGTATTACCGCTCATTACACATATGCAAAAGCTATCATATCAATGCTAGGTATATGATAAATAAAAATTGAAGACTTTCACTCAGTCAATACGTTATATATGAACCTGTTTGATTATATTGACGTTCTGACCTCGTAAAAAGTCCATAATAAATAAATATATATTTTCGTCTAATAACACCCGATTCTTGAATAGTCGTCAATTGGTAAAATGAAAAAAAACCAGAAAAATCCTTAGTCATACTTTTCCGCACAAAAATACTTATTCGTCAGCATTATAGCATAAATAAAATTATTGCATGTACTCTTCTTTTACTTTTACACTACACTTAATTCCCGTGCTCTGTGATTTTTTGTATGTGCATGATTTCTGGTAAGAAAGAACACTGATTATACATTGATAGCATTTATCAATAATATAAATGTAATGTTTAATAGTGAATCTTTTCATCATTCAAAATTATATGGTCCTTCCAAGAACTTATCTGACCCCTTTCGATGTGTATTAATTCTAGTAAAACTCGCAAGTTGTGTCTCTTTGAGATGGAACATAGAAGTTATATTTTGTAACCAGAAGGTAGGTAAAATGTGAATCATATGTATTCGTGGTTATCGATGAAGTACATGAATAAACATTGACAGGCTTAATACATACTTTGGACAACAGGAAATGTACACTTTATAGCTAATTCACACAGTAACTTCCTCAAAGATGAAGCTTTTCTCTCTTTTCAACAACATTTGTAGATTGGTATGGATTTCATGATGGATGTAACGTTATATCTGTGTTTTATAATAATATCATTTGTTATTGCAGGTTTGTTTTAATCCTAACCATATTTAAATTCAGTAATATATTGTATTATATTTGAATACCAAACATTAAAGAATACACATGATTATCACTAGAACGGAGAAACATGATTCACTGTAACTATCCATTAACTAGCCACGATGACTTTTAAACTTTTGCAATTATAATCGCATTTACTATATTTTATCTCCATACTCTTTATTAACTTGATTTAGAGTAATTTTATCGCTATTTGATTGACTGATATTGTCCTAATTAATTTCAGTGCAGTGTTTAATTCAGTCCATTCGAATCATCAACCTTACACCATTGACATAAAAAAGAAGATAATATTTCAGTTGCTTTATAATCATTATCTTTTTATTTTTCACAATTAAAGATTAAATATCTTAATATATTTGGTTGCTACTGTCCACAAAATTAAATTTTAAAATAAAAAGTAGTTTAATAAGAAAATCAGGAAATATTCGTTACACTTTTTGTAAGTGTCCTAGGGCCAATAAACTATTTCGATTTCATTAAGCATATATATAATATCGCTTTTTACGTTACGTTGGAATCGATACTCCTGTTGACATAGTGTTCAAATGCTAACAGTCGTTGATTGAAGCTAAACAAAATCTCTGAGATTTTGTCTTTCTTGTAGCATCAAGGATGAAATAAAAAATAATAAGATACAAAAGAAAAAGAAGTAAGCAAGTGAAAAATATAACAACACTGCACCCAGAAAAGACAAACAACAGAGACTAGATACTACAAAGCAAAACTTAAAAATGAAGCAAAATTATTCTCACCAAAAACAAGGTTTAAACTCCAGTATGGTAAGCTATGCTGTTCCTGTCACACTAGCAGTACTCTTAATATCCTATTGTATTACTTGCCGAATCCTGAGTTTATGATAATTGAAATTTCGGTTATCCATTAAGTTTCTTTAAGGAACAATTGCCTTTTCTGCACAAGTTGTGTGTATGAAGAACATAAATAGTAATTATTGTTTGCACATTGCAGACAAAACATAAAAAACATATCAAGTTTACATATCTTTATTACATATATTTACGTATATGTATTTAAAAAAAATATGTAACGAAAAAAAAATAAATAAAATAGATAGGTGTAACTGTTAGCGTTTGCGTTTTTTTCTCTATTTAATTTTCAAATATTCATTTACCAAGGAACTTTGAATTTTCAACTTAGATAATTAAGGAATAACAGTACTGTAGTTGAAGAGTTGCCACCGTCAATTGTAGATTTGACGGTCGCAAATGAAGTTTTACTGGCGACGCGTAGCGGAGACAGTAAAACGGAGATTTGCGACCGTCAAATCAAAATTGACGGTGGCAACTCTTCAACTACAGTACTGTTATTCCGATTCTAATGCATTACAAAAAGAAAAAATACGATAAAACTTGAAAAAAATGTCTAAATTTGACAAAAAGAAAAAAATCCGCGAAACTTCATGAATGATTTTGGCACAAAGACGTCATGGCTAAACGCGACGTCATACAAATGAAAACGTACAAACTGGAGGTTATTATGTTACCTGTACGCTTCAAATTGGGATAAAATTACATTAAAACGGCATATTCGAGGTTGGTGTTGTTTTATTTTCAATTATGTAGTAGTAATCGAACATTTGTTGATTCAATCAATTCAAAATGGCGGGTCCCTCCTTAGGTACGCCTTGTCAACCGTGGATTTGACGGCAACTTTTAGCCAATGAAAAAAATAGTTACATCCAAATTGCATTAGAATATACCATTGATAGACATTTGATAGGCTTTTTCCCTGTATAAAGTCATTTGTTTATTAGAGATGGTCTCTTTACATAACATCTTATTTATGAAAGGTATGACTTCACTAGTTCTTCTGTTGTAACTTAACAAATGTTGATCGCTACAGTTTCTTAACTTGTTAGTGATATTTGAATTGTGCAATAAACCACTTCTTCCATTTGTCTGCAGTAGAATATCGTTATGGTGTGCGAAAAATTTGTTATTAGGTTTTAATAGGATACTAATAACCTTAATGGTACCAATTTGTCTGCCCCTAATGCGCATATGGATAGTCCGTTTCTGTTTGGTGGTGCTCGGGGCCAAAATAATACAAAACTATACCACATATTGAGCAACATAAATGTGCCAAAAACGGTGGCAAATCTTGTCAAGGTAAAAAGTCCCTGCTTCAAAAATGGCACCTGTCGATAAAGGCGGTTATTAAAATTGATACATAAAAGTACTCACCAATTGAATCCGCTTCTAATTATATGTAAGACATATGCTCAACAAAAATAGCTGAATTATTTATCAGACTGAATCATGTCCATGCTATTACTTAACAAGAACCTTCATTTGTTCATTTTGTAATCAGAATTGTCTATGCGTTGTAATTGATTAGTTTTATTTTAAATATTGCTAGATGACATTGGAAGTGAACAAACATTAACCTGCAAAAATAGTGAATATGCACCTTACTGCTTATGGCAAAGACAAAGTAACAACGGAAGCTTCTTTGATCTACAAAAAAATGAGTCCAAATACTTTAGATCGTACACCTATGTAATGACAATTAAAAAGTTGACTAGCAGTGATAGCGGTACATATAGGTGTAGACTATTTTGGAAAACTAAAAGAAGCGTTTACAGTTCGGATATCAGACTATGTAAGTAATAACTCTGAATACAGGACTATTGTAATACATATTCTTATAATAATTGTATACAGAAATAAAGAATAAAGAATGAAGTATGATTGACAAGGAATGTTGATAAAAATGCGAGTAAGTTTATTTCTGCTGTCTGTGCATTATTGGCCTTTTTTAACTTCTTTGAATCAAGTGTCACTGATAAGTCTTTTGTGAGAGAAAAAATCGCGTGTGGTTTATAATGTTAATTATTGTACCAATCTAATTAAAAACCGATCTCTCATCGCTCCTGTTTCTGATATGTCGCGTGGGAGATCTAACGAAACCGGCTTTGAGGTCACATGTGAGTGAACTAAAAGTTATGAATTTATAAAGATATGCAAATGAGTTGACGACCTATTAATAAGCCAATCAAAAAAGTTTATGAATTATTTTGCCTGACGATTTCGTCGTAAATAAAATGAGTTACATCCCTTTGCCTTACGTTAAACTTCCAAGATCGTGGAAGACTCAATTTCATTGGTCGAAAAAGACACACCTACGAGGTCACTCACATGTGACCTCAAAGCGGGTTTCGTTAGATCTCCCACGCGACATATCAGAAACAGAAGCGATGAGAGATCGGTTTTTAATTAGATTGTTCTTGTACATGTATCATGGAAGAGATTATTCGTACATTGTTTATATGTTTGTTCGTATTAAACATTTATTGTCTTTTTCCTGCATTATTCGTGTTGGTTAAACTTGTATAACTAGTTTTAAATACAAATATTTGCTTAACTGCTTATCGAATAAATAAAAATGAAAGTGTGAATACAAGTTAAATCTTACTGAACAAGTGCTGAGCATTATACAAATCATAAACCTTCTATGCCTGTATAATACAAAATTACGACAGGCTCTTGTATTCTTATGCATGTATTTATTTGTCTAAATTTAACCCACAATCTTAACAATATAAAGATCTGAAAATTACGCTTAATTAATGAATTGCTTCAACAATGACACTACGGAAATGCGATTAACAAAACAATGTGACCTGCGTATATTTAGAATGGAGCTACGTATCTTTGCATAAGAAATAAAACTAACACATCCAGCTACAATGCCTGTATCAAGTATGACATTTTTCTCCATTAGTTTGATGTGTTTTATCTTTTGTATTGATTTTGCCATTTGATTAGGGACTTTCTGTATTGAATTTTCCTCGAAGTTCAGTATTTTTGTGATTTAACTGTTTTCTTAGCATTACGCGATTTGAAACTAAATCGTTTTATTGGTCAATTTAGGTGCAAATGTTTTAATTGTCTACATAAAACCTTTCTCGCGTTATTCTCTCCTTTTTTGTCGGACGAAGACTTAGTGTGGTGTGTGATGATACTTGTCAGTCGACTTAGATCTGCCTTAGTATGGCAAGATTGAGAGGAAGGACTGGGTAACATGCATGGTCACTACGATGACCGTTCATACGTTTGTGAAATGGCTGCCCTGACTTACCAACACACTGTTTATCTCTTTCTCTCTCATCAGCATATCTTGAATGCTGTTGGACTTACGAACAGCCAGAACAGTAGTTATGGAACGCCGGAACTGTCTTATAGTGAAAATATTTAATATGTTTTGTCGCTTTGCCTTTACGTCCTGTCATTTCTTCTTTATGTTATGTGCAGATGCCTTTATTTCCTGCCACAGCATCTCTGTGTTATGTCAAATTAGTAATTTGTTTGGTCAAACAATTGTATGATATGTCATTGCTAAACTTTGTTGTGTAAAATATGCATTACATTATGCTGTAACTACTATATATTCTGTAAATACTTTCAGATTTTATGATCAACCACCTTTACATTCTTTCATATTTTCTCTATGTTGTGTCTATTCTTCCTTTACGTAAGTCGGTTGATAATTGCGTCCTGTCTCAAGTGTTATTGTTATGTCAAATGTTCTAAACGTTTTGTTTTAATACACCTTTGTTCTTTGTAAATCTCATGATAGTATAGTCTTTTGGCGTTATGTTGTGTTTATACTTATGTATCTCCAGTGAAAAACACAATACATCATGGTATAATTCATATGCATTTTTCCGTACAGTTGATACTCTCTGTGAGCATTCATTACGTCATGCGCAAATGCCTTTTACATTATGTGCAAACAACTTATACGTTTTGTGCAAACCTCGTTTACCTTATGTACAAACATCGTTCACCCTATGTGCAAACATCGTTTACCTTATGTGCAAACACCTATAACGTTTTGTGCAAATACCTATTAAGTTATGTATAAAAACTACATCATTATGTGCAAAACACTATTACGTTATGTGCAAATACCGTTTACATTATGTGCAAACACCATGTAAGTTATGTTCAAATGCCTATTACATTATGTCCAAACATGTATTACGTTATGTGCAAACACCTATTACGTTATGTCCAAACGCCTATTACATTATGTGCAAACACCTATTACGTTCTGGTAAACGCTTTTTTGACACAGATTAAAACAAAACGCATCAATGATATGCATTTTGAAAATAAAGAAAATTAAAAGTTTGAGCTTTCTAACAAACTGTGGATTTTTATATATTGATTGGTGTAAAATGCTATATACATACAATATATCTAGTTTTATGGGAAATTATTTTGCTCTACTTTAAGAGTGTGCGTCATGAATCCATGCTTTGAAAATTTGTTCACTTTACTTGTTGAAAATTTTAACAAATATACAGACACGACTCTAGTTTCTAAGAAGTGCAACCGAAAGGAACAATACGATATAAAAAGGAAGATGTGGTACGAAAGCCAATGTGACAACTCTTCACAAGAGACCATGATGATTTGTTATTACCCTCCCACAGTAGGGTTTTCATCTAGCGAGAAACGTGTACTAGATTAATGCTATACATGCAATGACGTCTCCCACGATTCATGTAGCAGCTAAGGAATCCTACAAAATGTTTAAGATTTTATTTTCGTTCATTTCCCTTAACAGTTGTGAATATTATTCTGAATAACCTTCCTAAGACTTACTATTTCCTCCGTCCCTGACAAGTCGTGTTGAGACGGTAGGGTGTCCTGAAAAGTGGTGGTCAGGTGACCAGACCTTCTTATCTGACAATTGTTTTTAAACTAACAGGGATTTTGGAAACATTTGATCCGATGTTGGATCAGACAGGTAGAAGGGTGTAACAAAAAGCTGCATTTTCTCTAAAACAAACATTTTTTTTCATATTAAAAACTGCCTTATCCTGTTATCCACAAAAATGACGCATACACATATATCTTCTGAATGAAAGGGTTATTAGCCTTGTTTCACCTTCACTGGCCATACTCGAAATTAAATCCCGCAACTTGAAACTCCAGATAAGAACTTTGATTTATGTATTTGGTCCGGTAACTTTTCGAACCGTGTCATCAAGAACGATACAAAAAAATACATACTCTAGTAAATTGTTATTGTTTTCTTCTATTTTTTTATATAAGTGATGTGCATATCGTTTCTTTTGTTGTCTATCAGAATAAATAAATAATTTCGTGGCTAAAGTGGTCATCATAACAATTTTCCCTTTGAATTTCTGAAAAAAATGACTATCTATAAAAAAAATATGTGGTATGAATGCCAATGTGACAATTCTCCACGAGAGACCAAATGACAAATAAATAAACAACAATAGATCCCCTTATGGCCTTTAACCAAAAAAAACATACCGCCTAGTCAGCTAATCTATTTATTTTTTTACCCCATTTAATTTTTTCACCAGTTTTTAAAAAATGGTTACAGTTAAGTATTTCGCTTTTATCCTGCAATTAGCTAGTTTTTGTATACAAATAACAGGTAAACAACATTTTTTTTGCTTTGTTTGTACATGTACATGTACAAATAAATTTTCCTGCTACCCGCTTCCATATTGATCAATCGGTAACATGGATATTTCTTTCTGGGTAATAGTTCATTTTGGGGTTTTCTTCGAGTCCGCGTTTCAATAATTGTAAAAATCAGAGACAATGGTAAAGATTTAAACAACTTAATATGCTCAAATACCAGGTGTAAATTGTAAACAACATATGTACATTGTCAGAAATATAAAATGTATTAGTTCTCGATGCGAAACAGGAAAAAATTCGGCAAGCCTCGCTTTTCGTCCTGTTTCTAAAGCTCGTACAAATAGATTTCACGTTTACCGACAAAGTACATTTATAATCAATACATTATTCCACAGTTGTTGATATGAATTTTTCTTTTTGTTCAATATTTCAACGAATATTGTCGTATAAATTAGAAACATCAACTTATTTTCCGAACGGAGAGTCATAAATTCAATGAATATTATTGCGGGATATACGGTTTAAACGGTAAGCTTCGATGTATTTAGTTATGAACGCGAATGGTTCGATAAATATAGCTAAATACACAATTAAGCCAAATGTTCATAAAAGGGATTTGCTGCACATCATTATCCTGAGAAATCTTATTTTAAAAAATATAAAATTTCATACAAATATATTCTGTTGGATCTAAATGTTATCATTCTAAAATATACATGTACATTGTTTTGACAGTTTCCGTTAAATATTGCCATTTTTAGATATATCGGTCCCCCTTTTTCTCGGCTACTGTGAAAGCGAGACTTTTTTTTAATTAATAGCTAGCGAGGCTTGAAATTCATATGATTCAATCCAAATCATCCTCAAAGTACGGAAACAATCTTGAATTGATGCAATCTTGTTCGCCTTGAAATCGACGTAACATATTTAGTCAAAATTCTTTTAAAAAATCACCTATATAACGAAAAGAAAACTGTGACACTTTAACACGAGAGGGAAGGCTTAAATTCTTCTGTAATGTTGCTGCTACTGATTATAAATTAAGAAAGTTCACTTGTCATGTTTTGTATTGTACGAATTTCGGAACCCTCTTGATCATCCGTTTAAAGTACAAGCTAACTCCCAGTTTTCAAAAATCTTAAATGTGCAGTATGTCATTGATGCGATTTGAGTTGTCAAAATGAATCAAGATAAAATTAGGATAATAAGACATTTGTAAAAAATATGAAACCCTTGTTATGTTTTATTACTTTTTGAGAACATCTTTATGTTAAAGATATGAATCAAAGTACTGAAGTACTGAACATCGGATGACCGCAAATTCTTGTGGACGGTCACAAGCACTTGTCTCAGAAAACCAAATCACATCTATTTACCTGAAAGTGACGTTAAAGTACAGATATACATTTTTTCTGAGACAAGTCCGTGCGTGGATGATAAATTCAACCTCATCGTAGTAGTGATACAAATCAGTAAACTCTGTTTTTTTGTTATACATTATTTTAAAATTTGTAAATTACAGTTATATGTATATATAATTTTCATCCATTTGCATATCATTCTATTGCACTATATTAATAATAGTGCTGTGCAAGTGCATGGTGAACACTCTTCTGTAATAATTCGATTTTTCTAATAGATTGAATTTGAGTGGGCATTCATATTTTCCCGTAAATGCTCAACGTCCCACGCAGAGAGAGGGAACAAAGACATATAACTCTGCATGGGAGATTGCAAACGTTCTTGAGATATTCTTCCGCATGCGTTAACACACTTTTTCTATACGTGTGTATAAATGTTAAAGATTTTTTACTTTATTTATGTTTCTAACGAATTTTGAAATGAATTAAGAACAAGCTATAAGGAATGTAATTTTGCACTCGATAATGTTCGCGTATTTATAATGTTTATAGATTGGTTACAATCTCAAAACGAAGGTAACGTAATGGAAATTAAGGCGACAGCAATACACACGAATGCCCTCACGGTCATCCGATGTAAAATGAATAAAGAATCTGTTCATTAAAATATCATTAGATAAACAAACACACGGACCTAATTTTGTTTTCTCTTTTTGATTTCTCATTCAATGACCAGTGGCGGAACCAGATTATTTGAAAATGATGGAGCTGCGTTTGTTGGTTCTATAAGCAGTTTGATTAAGAGGGGGCTCGGGACTCAGTTTTGCCAAAATTCCCTGCTAATTTAAAAAAAAAATACAAAATAAGAGGTGGCGAGAAAATATCTTCGTCCTCGGTCAATATAATCTGAATAGATGCATATATAATGTGTTGACCGTGTAAAAAGTCTATAATTGATAGATGTAATTTGGCGCCTTCCAAAACCATATGTTATGATTATGCATGCAAGATATGGGGACCTATGAAATGACCCGATTGGTGCAGATGAAAGAGAACATTACATAAATAAGGTCGTTAGTGCTCCCGTTTGAATTGTTTTACATAATCATTTCGGGGCCTTTTATAGCTGACTATGTGGTATGGGTTTTGCTCATTGTTGAAGGCCGTACGGTGACCTAAAGTTCTTAATTTCCGTGTGTCACTTTGGTCTCTTGTGGAGAGTTGTCTCATTGGCAATCATACCACGTCTTCTTTTTGTATATCAATTTATTACCCGTGCACATTTTCCGTAAAGAAATGAGGTTGCATTGGTTTTTTTACATGTAACTTTTTTTTGCTTCGAATAACGGGGCAGAGCATTTAGTTTCAGTCGATATACACGCCATCTTGAAATAATTACTTGTCACGTATAAATTCTGTTTGGTTGCTTCATGATGTGGCTGATATTCAGCAACAGCTATTGGCTTAAATAGATAAAGAATTACAGGCGGTTCTCTTCTGAGGATATTAAGCCATCAAATGCCGGAAAATTAACTATGTGTATTACATTTCAGATCAAATGTTATTAATTCATGGTCGTTTTGTTAAGCATATATTTCACACTGAAATTGAAAACTGAAATATCAATCATTAATACGTCTTTATTTGCATTGCTAATCTGCAATATGCACGATTTGTTTGCTAAACAATGTTCCTGTACAATGTTTTCAAAAATGCATTATATTACTGCTAGTAGTCTGTTGTTATTTATGTATTATTGTCATTTTGTTTATTTTCTTTGGTTACATCTTCTGACATCAGACTCGGACTTCTCTTGAACTGAATTCTAATGTGCGTATTGTTATGCGTTTACTTTTCTGCATTGGCTAGAGGTATAGGGGGAGGGTTTAGATCTCATAAACATGTTTAACCCCGCCGCATTTTTGCGCCTGCCCCAAGTCAGGAGCCTCTGGCCTTTGTTAGTCTTGTATTATTTTTAATTTTAGTTTCTTGTGTACAATTTGGAGTTTAGTATGGCGTTCATTATCACTGAACTAGTATATATATTTGTTTAAGGGCCAGCTGAAGGACGCCTCCGGGTGCGGGAATTTCTCGCTGCATTGAAGACCTGTTGGTGACCTTTTGCTGTTGACTGCTCTATGGTCGGGTTGTTGTCTCTTTTACACATTCCCCATTTCCATTCTCAATTTTATTATATGTATTTTATGACTTTTGTCAATCTAGGCAGAGAGACACACCTCGAGAATCGTGTCTGTATAATTGTAAATATTTCAATTTTCAACAACACATGAACAAGTAAAGTGAACAAAATATAAAAAGAATGGATAACGATAAGGGAGACGGATTTATATAAGTTTTTCTTGTTTCCGAATCCCTCTATTTATATTGTATAATTATATTTCATGCACTTTTTGAATAAAATATTGTTTCTTTAAACTAAAAAGAATGGATGTATAACGCACACATTTCGAGCAGAACAACATAATTTCCCCTTAAAACAAAACATTTATATATTATTTTTTGTATCAATCAATATATAAAAATACAACATTTCCAATACTAAATCATCAACCCGATGCACACATAATACCTTGAAAAAGAATACAGCGAAGTAGTTCAGAGCTTTTTAGAAAGCTAAAACTTATAATTTTCTTAATTTTTAAAGTGTATATCACTGATGCGTTTTGTTTTAATCTGTGTCAAAAAAGCGTTTACCAGAACGTAATAGGTGTTTGAACATAACGTAATTGGTGTTTGGACATAACGTAATAGGTGTTTGCACATAACGTAATAGATGTTTGGATATAATGTAATAGGCATTTGCACATAGCGTAATAGGTGTTTGCACATAATGTAAACGGTATTTGCACATAATGTAAGCGGTATTTGCACATAACGTAATAGTGTTTGTACATAATGATGTAGTTGTTCTACATTACTTAATAGGTATATGCACATAACGCAATAGGTGTTTGCACATAAGGTAAACTATGCTTGCACATAGGGTAAACGATGTTTGCACTAAGGGAGAACGATGTTTGCACATAAGGTAAACGAGGTTTGCACAAAACGTATAAGTTTGCACATAATGTAAAAGGCATTTGCACATGACGTTATGAATGCTCACAGAGAGTATCAATTGTTCGGCAAAACGCATATGAATTTTACCATGATGTATTGTGTTTTTCATTGGAGATACATATGTATAAACACAACATAATGCCAAAAGACTATAATATCATGAGGTTTACATAGAACAAAGGTGTATCAAAACAAAACCTTTTGAACATTCGGCATAACAATCACATTTGAGACAGGACGCAATTTTCAACTGACTTAAGTAAAAGAAGAATAGACACAACATAGACAAAATATGAGAGAATGTAAAGGTGGTTGATCGTAAAGTTTCGAAGTATTCACAGAATATATAGTAGTTAAAGCATGATGAAATGTCTATTGTACACAACAAAGTTTAGCAATGACATATCATACAACTGTTTGACCAAACAAATAACTAAGTTGACATAACACAGAGATGCCGTGTCATGAAATACAGACATTTGCACAAAACATAAAGAAGAAACGACAGGACGTAAAGACATAGCGAGAGAACCCATTAAATATTTACACTATAAGACAGTTCCGGCGTTCCATAGTAGTTGTTAAACTTTGAATGATGAGAGTGTACAAACGAGATTGTTATTTACATACTGTAAAAGTTATATTTGCTGAGGTTGTTCGCACGAGAGAAACTTCTTTCAATATCTTTTGGTTTGTAGTTCCGATTGTTTTGATGAAAGAAGTCCTTGTTTTAAAATGGAAAATAATGTCAAGACCCCCTCATTCCATAGACCCCTAAACCACGAAAGCATACATTACTTTAAATACTTGTATCCGTTATAACAAGAACAAGACAAGAGAAAGCATTTCATTTCTATTACTATCATCAGTTTAATATGTTGCATAATAAGTTGATTTTTATTCTAATATGACGACCTATTATCGTCAACCAGTAAAATCACAATATATCTACCTGAAGCGCAAACGCAGTAATACACAAAAACGGCTGTTCCGCATGTGGACCAACTTATGTATACTGCCAGATATTCTCAATTTTCGACATCAAAATCCCCAGTTCACAAAGGCCAATATTCAGATACAATATATTTATCTCTATTCTACAGCAAAATAAACAAATTTATCCATTTCAATTTATTTTTCATGGTAAAGTTTCATCAAACGAAAATTCAAGGTGACGTTCCAAGTATGTTCCCGTTAACATAACAAAAATACCGGGCGTTTTAAAGCTTCTTGTACGCCTCAGAACGAATAAAATTATTGAAATTAAAATTTAAAGGGACGACGTAAGGAACATATCCGATATCATTTGTGAAACGGTTATTCCATTACGGCCAACCAACTCGTGATTGCGTCCGTACAATTTACGACGTGAAGATTTTAACTTCACCATTTGGAACATTCACCGAGTAAAACGAAGGACTAGACAGACAAAGGCAAAATTTACAAAAAAAAATACATACTTGAAATTTGTGTATTAACTTCTGATAGAACAAACTGCCTCTAAATGGAAAAATCATTTTCTATTTTCACTTTTGTTTCTTTGCCTTTGGAAACATTTCACGTTCATTTGGGGCCAATATCAGGATAGTGTGACGGAGGCATAGGGAACAAATGCAGTAGTTTGTTTTTAGAAAAAACAAAAGTAAAAAAACAATCCGATGCAAATCTTAAAGAAAAAAATCAGGTTTTGTATTTATGATAGTCACATTTCAAAATATCATGATATATTTGAAACTTGATCTTTAATGTTGCGAAAAATCAGTATAAGAGGGTCCATTGCATTTGTGCCAATTTTTCTTTCAAAATTCCAATCTTTGATTTGTGCCGCTAGGTTATAGTTTATTTCGGCAAAAAAATAAAAACATACGATTGAAGCATTTTACAGGTAACATATACGGGAAAAGTTTAGAATATTTATTGCTAAATCGTGAATAAGACTTTTTTTATATGATTTTCCTTAGGTTTTCAAATGAATCATTGAGGTTGTTAAATTTGGTGGATGTCTTTTGTTCTTCTTTGTTAAATATTTGTTTGTTTTTATTGTGATTAAGATTATAACACAATGTTGACTGCTGCACCCCTTGTTTTGATTGTAATACAAGTGAGAGGTTCAACTAGCTATATAATAAGGTTCAATCCACCATCTTCTACCTAAGAAAAACCTGTACCAAGTCAGGAATATGACAGTTGTTAACCATTCGTTTGATGTGTGTGAGCTTTTTATTTGCCATTTGGTCCAGGCCTTTCTACTTTGAAATTCCCTCGAAGTTTGTTTTTTTCGTTTTTTCGTGATTATTCTTTTTACCAAGTAGGTTCATACTAATTTTGTAATTTGAAAGTGAGACTCACTTACATCTAAAATCATAAAATTGTTCAGATTCGTAAGTATTTGAGATGACAAGATGGACATTGTCAATTCTGAGACAGTTTTCTCATGATTGGATTATTTCTTATTTTATCGTTGGGACCATTTATGGACTAAACTACGGAATTGTTTTTTGAAGAATGTATGATTGTCTATAGTATGTCATTAATACACTTCATTTGAACTTTAAATGTTGTAAATAGTTGTCTCATTGGCACTTATATCATATCTTCTCATCTGTATTTATACAGGGCATAAAAAAAAATTAGAGACCACAAATCTAGGCCGTACAGTGTTAATGTACGCCCAACCGGTATTTTGCTGGTCTTGTGGCACAATGCACGATACTTTTAGTTTCAAATCCAGTGTATAATGCTTTTTTGTATTTGATGATTTATACAAAAAAAATGTGTTTTAAAATTATAAAAAAAAATCTCAAATAGGAACATATCAGCGTATGGTTCACTATGGTTACGATGAATGATTTCGGAGTGATATATTTTATAGTGCAATCTCAAAAATAGTTATTAAAAGTACCAGGATTACAATTTAATACGCCATATGCGCGTTTCGTCTACAAAAGTCTCATAAAAACAGTTATATAGCCAAACAAGTACAAAGCTGAAGAGCATTGATGACCGAATATTCCACAATGTAGTGCCAGAAACGGCTAAGATAATTTATTCTTGGGATAAGAAGTTCCTTGGTTTTTTTATAAGTTCTAAACTTTGTAAACAGGAAATTTATAAAAATGGTGGTAGCGACTTTAGTTTTAGCAGTTCTATTTATTACTATGTGTTGTCTTTTTTTTCACAATGCCCCTCTTCTATCCTAGGTGGGGCATAAAAACTGATTACGAATAAATTGCCAATGTTAAAACCTTAAAACAGTTTTTCAGTCTGCAACTTAAAGGGGTATTAATTGTCGATAATACTCATCGATGTTACTCAAATTCTTATATTTGAATCATAACATCCTCATTAAAAAAATAGAAAATAAACGGTTTACGAGGCATAGAGAGAATAGTATGAATCAGCATTTTGTGTGTATTTCAGTCTAGACGTAATCCAATTACCCATTGAGGCAACCTTCCGACGATTTCCATAAACATAGATGTAGATATAGAGTGAACTCGTGTAATTGGATTTTTCAAGGTCTGTTTGGTTTCATAATATAGGTTAAAACGATATGTTACTTATCGTTTTTAACTGTATAAGAACGAGTTTTGTAGATCAAATCAGTCACCCAAATGGTTCCCCTTGTTTCACTTCCAATGTTAACATTCTTTTTCTTGTAACTTCTGAACACGTCCTGTTCATGCGTTATAACCCATCTCCTCAAGCTAAAGTATTCAATTGACGTTGACATGAATACGGATTTAATGAGGTCGAATCATCCACTTGCAAGTGCACAATTCACTTGTGACGTTTATTAGCTTATATATATATATAAATAGATGTGGTATGATTGTAAATGAGACAACTGTCCACAAGAGACCAAAATTACACAGACATTAACAACTATAGGTTACCGTACGGCCTTCAAGAATGAGCAAAGCCCATCCGCATAGACAGCTATAAAAGACCCCGATAAGACAATGTAAAACAATTTAAACAAGAAAACAAAACTAATGCAAACTTGTTGCTAAACGAGAATAATTATTTCACTATTTCACTTTCATGAGTGACTGAACAAAAACTGTTTATGTTTTTCTATATCTCGAAGTTAAAATTTGTATACAGAGATCTTGTAGATAAAATATACATACTCCCATATGAGAAATTTTTCAAATGGGAGGATGTAACAAATTCTGAAATCTCAGAATGGTCTCAGTATTTTTCTCTTTTGAAAAGATGTTGTACATTGTAGGGATACATATTTAAAGAATTTTCAATATAAAATATTACATAGAATTATACCTACTAAAACATTTTTTATATATAATTAAGCAAAAGCAAACAAGTCTTTGTATATTTTGTAATGAGGAAGAGGAAACATTAGAACATTTATTTTATGATTGAAATGTTGCAAACAATTTTTGATTGTCATTTTTACAGAAAATTAAATTATTTGATGAGCAATTCAGCATTAGCAAGACAGAAATTTTAATGTGATTTATTACTAAGAGTTTGTTTATAATGTTTTTTAATTATTATAGCTAAATCTATATTCTATAGATTCTGGTCCCCACTACATACAATTTTTTCATGATTTATTATCATTTATACTTTAAGTTATACAATGTACTTTAGTGAGCAGTGGTATTTTGATTTTTACTTTATATATAGACATGTACGCATACTAATGGTAAAATTGCAGCGACTATGTGTAGGTAGTGAGAGAAAATGTGAGTGTGAGCAGCTATTTTCTTTTTTTTTTCTTTAATAACTATATTCTTGTATTATAAACATAAATTTAAAAAAACAAAATGGATAGTCTTGTATATAACTTTCAATATTTACCCATAAAACCATAGTCAGGTGGTGATTGTAGGGGTATTGTACAATCCTGACTATTGAAAAACAAATAAAAGATAAAAAAAAAAACCATAGGTCACAGTACGACTTTCAACAGTGAGCAAAGCCCATGTCGCATAGTCAGCTACGAAAAGCCACGACATGACAAATGCAAAACAATTCAAACGAGAAAACTAACAGGCTAATTTAGGTACAAAACAATGAACGAAAAACAAATATGTAACACAGCAAGCATGTATTCCTCCGGATTGTGAATGATGTTTATGAGTGCAAGTGTGGTTCTGGTGTCTGATGACTTTTATACAATAATTATAATGTGTTCTATGATTATGAAGTACATTTAATGCTATGAACTGTTTATACACCTTGTTTTCTTATCTGTGTAATCTGTTACTACTTTACCAGAAATACCCTTTTTTGTGTGTAAGTAAATCACAGGGTTTTTTCCATATACAAATAAGACGATGTGGTGTGGTCAACTATCCTCACACCTTTTTAACGACTGTACATTGCTCTCCAAGATATTTTACAGCTTTCCATATTAATAACTTCTGACCAATAAGGACATTCATTGCTTATGTTTTAAAATCATTTATGAATTTTAATTTAAAGAATTATCAAAGGTACTAGGATTATAATTTTGTACGCCATACGCGCGTTTGGTCTACGTAAGACTCATCAGTGACGCTCATATCAAAATAGTTATAAAGCCAAACAAGAACAAAGTTGAAGAGCATAGAGGATCCAAAATTCCAAAAAGTTGTGCCAAATACGTCTTAGGTTATCTATTCCTGGGATAAGAAAATCCTTAGTTTAAAGTTTTGTAAACAGAAAATTTATAAAAATGACCTAATAATTGATATTCATTTCGACACCGAAGTGCTGACTACTGGGCTGGTGATACCCTCGGGGACGAAACGTCCACCAGCAGTGGCATCGACCCAGTGGTGTAAAAAGGCATCATAGGTACCAGGATTATAATTTAGGACGCCAGACGCGCGTTTCGTCTTCATCAGACTCATCAGTGAGACCGAGTGGTGTAAATAGCTATCAAAAGTAAAGTAAAACTGTTTTGTATACTAATGACATTGATGTACACGCATTATTTGCGCAAATAAAATATGGTCAGTTGCGCAAATGCAAGATTAGTTTTGACTCCAATCAAAAACGGAATGGTGCAATAGCAAAGTACCGACCAACGATAAAAGATTTCTTTTTTTATTTAAAAAAAATATGATTGTTTCCATTTTTATCAAAATTTATAGTGAAAGATCAGTCAGGCAACGCATTGTTTTTATCCTGAATGACGTGGTGTTACCTGACTCTGAAAATTCAAACATAAATAACGATCTACTTACATGTAATAAGTCCCAATTCACTTGTTATGAGATGTGGTATCCAATCTTTATCTTTATCCAATCTTTAACGATCCGAAATATTATAAATATTTTCATTTTTGCTAATTAACTTACTAAATAATAATAATATGCCTATATAATAATAATATATAGCACATATTTGCATGTACAACAAGAGGCAAAATACATAGTCATTATAATGGTTACTAAAAAAGAAAACTTTGTAATACTGAACTATTTTGTTAAAGAACAAGTAGTTAATAAAAACAACATATGGAACAAGAACGTGTCCATAGTACACGGATACCTCACTTGCACTATAATTTTTATGGTCAGTGAACCGTGAGATTATGGTCAAAATTCGCATTAAGCATTCACATTAGCACGATCATATCATAGGGAACATGTATATAAAGTTTCAAGTTGATTGGACTGAATCAAAATCTCCCTTAAACAACAACATTTACCTAAAGCGGGACAGATGAACGGACGAACGGACGAACGAACGGATGAACGAAAAAACAATATTGACCATAAATGCGACATGAAAAACATGTTTGTTTCCTTTATATGTTTTAAACTTGTGAATAGCAATCTGCGTTTTTTAAGTATTGTACAATCTGTATACCTTGTTCTCGGCTCATAATGTTCTACCATTTAGATTGACAGTTTATTTGTCCAATATTTTTGACTACAATCCGTTAGGCCACACCAATTTGATTTCTTGTTCGACGGACCCGCCCGCACCTATTTTTTTCAAAACAGAATTTTTTTATTTTTTTTTATATTCCCGCTTCCCGCATCCGGAAATGTAATCGTGTCCATTTCCCGCACCGTTTTTTTTTTTTTTTTGTAAACATTTGTTTTTAAAATCACAGTCTAACCTGTATATAACGATTTTAAACATAAAAGCACCCCAG
Source organism: Mytilus galloprovincialis (assembly GCF_965363235.1). Taxonomy (NCBI): domain Eukaryota; kingdom Metazoa; phylum Mollusca; class Bivalvia; order Mytilida; family Mytilidae; genus Mytilus; species Mytilus galloprovincialis. Next base: position 7,299,547 of record NC_134844.1, read on the forward strand.
CACACTTTGTAAATATCTGTGAGAATATTTCTTTCAGCATGAAACCTACTTATCCAAAGCGGGAGTGCTCCGATTAAGGATTTGTATCTCCGATATAAATCTATATCAGCGGAAATACCGGAGTAAAGAACAAAAAATTGGTTACTTTCCCTCTTACTTATATTCCCTATCAAAACATGTTCGTTGTTAGAATAAAGTACAAAGAACTTCTGAAGGATTTGCCTTCAACTGCAATTATAGTGTATGCTGGCGAAACAAAACTATCCATAGCCTCTGCCTGTTTATGCACCTCTCCTGATTGATTGAGGGGCCTGTCGTTCAGCAGTTATCGTTTGGTAATGTTGTTCATTGGTATTTTCCCGTTTGGATATACATGATATATAAATTAGATCGTTGGTTTTCCTGTTCGAATTGTGTACGCTAATAATTTTGGGTCCTTTATAGCCTGCTGTTTGGTCTGTATCAAAGCCCTGTGTAAAAGGCCGTACTTTGACCCGTGTTTGTTATTCATATCAGGTTGAAAACAACTCTCCCTCAAACACCATGGACAAGGGGTCATTTTACTGATGTAGAAAAGAAAATAGAAATACCAAGGATTTGTATAGTTCTTCTATACAAAACCTTTGAAAACTTAGAATTTTGTACTCAAAAAAAGGAGAGTTGCATCATATTTTAAACAACTTTTTCTAAAAGAGGGGTCCACTTATTTTGAATAATATTAAACTGTTAAAGTAAATGTGTTAACATGGTTAAAGTCCAGGAATATTACAAAATTCTTGGACATGTTTTGACCATTTAATACCAGATAGATAATATAGTTCTTTGAGAAAATATGAGCCCTTTTTTACAAACAAATATATTATAACTTATATTGATCCCTCATAAAACATGTAAAAGGGATATTTATAACATTAAGGGGTTGTCCCAAAACTGATTATGACTTGGATGGAGAATTGTCTCATTGTCAGTCACACATACATGTCATACATAGAACAGATTTAATTATTTCTTGGTGAACAGGGAAAAAATACTTCAGAAATTAAAGAGATGTCAAAGTACAAGTGATAAATCAAGCTTTAATATTGTCAAAACCTACTATTTTATGTTTACAAAAAAATATTATAATCGCTCGCCTCTACTTTTCAAGCTTCGCCTAAAAAATTTGCAAATTAAATATTTTTTTATTTAAATTTTCAAATCGCTCGCTCGCCCCAAATTTTGAAGTCCAAAATTCCGTAGAAAAAGAAATTAAATTGGTGTGGCCTTACATTACACTATTTTCTGACGCTGTATACCAGATCGTATACCAATGTCAAAGCTTGCCAAGAGTTCTGTTTCTATCGCAGAATTTTGATCTATTTCTCGATATACCAATTGACAGCCGATATATTATCTCTTTTTTTTAGATGTAGTCGACAAAGGAACAAATTTGACACTAAAGTGTAAAGATGAGCCGCAACGTCATGCAAGTTACATATGGGAAACAAATAAACTAAATACATCGTTTAAAACTCAAACGTTAATACTTCAAGAGATTAGATATGAAGATGCTGGAACTTACCGCTGCAAGTACTATTGGTCAGGGTCAACATGGCATTACGGTATCAAAACAGTTATAGTTGTACAAGGTATGTAATCTATCTGTAGTCTACCTACAATCTTAATTTCATTTCAATGCATCTTTAACTAGAGATCCAAACATTTGAATTAATTCTTATCATTTTAGAATGTAGAATTGCAATATTTTTTTCTTATATAGACACAAAATTCACATTACAAAAAAAGCAAGAAAATGTCAGTAACCAAGTCAACTGTCAACAGAAAATAATATGTATATGTCAGTTCACAAGATTGAAATCATAAACCAATTGCACATAGTAAGAATTACCCTTAAGAGACGATTTGTACCCACATCGTGATTTTATAAGGATGCTGGAAATCCTATTAATAGAACTCATTGGTCAACACAATATTTCAGACTTATAACGCAACATGATTGTAATCGTCAGTCAACATATTAAAAGAGTTATATTTAAAAGAATGAAAAGATGTTATATTATCGCTAATGAAACCAAAAATAAACAAAGATGACAGGTAGGTACCCCCTACAACCATTAAGGAACATGATCTTGGCTTGGGACATTTACTATGAATTAAAACATATTAAATTCATATTATTGCTTTACAGCTACGAACATTTACGTCTACGTTTTTGAATTCTGTCGCGATCGATACCTTAATGTTTACAGTGAAAGTTGACAGCATCTTCACACTCAATCGATTTTTGTTTTATGTCGATCTGATACGAACGCATCTTTTTATATAGTTTGTTTATATTTTTCTTATACATTGTATTGTGCTAGTACACCAATATTCTGGGTGAATAGGAGGATAAGTCGCCCGTTAACATGTTAAATCTCGTTACATTCTGTCTGTGACTGATCTTAAAACATAATATGAATAACGAACGCAAATATACAAAGACCGATTATACTTAAGTTTCACCTTAAGCAAGGTTAACACTGCCGATCAGATCAACTCGATGATCCCGACTGTCCAATTTTCTACGACCAAGCGTTATCAAATTCTTGATCGAGCCTGTTTACGAATTTTACCCGACTGCTATCCGAATGTACACGACCTAAACTCGACCATTCACGAATCCTTTACGACTCTATCACCACTCACACCCGACCATTTATTGAATACGTATTCGAAAATTCCGACCAATTCACGATCTCTACACCATCTTTACTCGATTACTGTAGCTAGACAAAATCAACTGTACTCGATCGCAGCCTAATCCCGACTAGAACAGATCGACCTCATTGTATAGATGGGTTGTAGGGATAGTCAGGAATGGGTCGGGTATGTACAATTTCAAAATAAAAAAAAACATCTGTATTTTTCTATATGACCCGCTGCAGCATTTGGGAGGCATCAAGTGTTGTACAAAATGAACCTTGTCTGTCCGTAAGTAGGAACGTACGTCCAAACATTGAGTTTCCGTTCTCTTATTTTATTTTGCATCAATCAAATTTTAATGAATCGTATAAACTATGCTTTATACCATCAAACACAGATACATTGTAAATTTGGGGGACGTCACATTTACAGTCCTTTGATAACGTTTTATAAGCTGGGATATTATCCCTGTCCCATGGACACCTTCTCTGTATTTTTTTTTAAATTCAGTAGTACACTAAAGGTTTCCATAATTCTCACATTTAAAATATCTACAAGGAAATGAAGCAGTTGGATTAGTGGACAATGTGATAAGAGATCAGAGAGACATGTTAATTGCTGTGACGAAGCTTGAAGTAATCTTGAAGACGAACAAGCTGTATACAGCAACGGGTGCTGAGACATCAAGTTGAGGCATTGGCCGATGCGGGGACCACTGTGTAGACAGTTTGAAGTAAATTCACACAAATACTGAACTCCGAGGAAAATTCAAAACATAAAGTCACTAATCAAATGGCAAAATTAAAGTATAAGAGACTTGCAGGGGCGCAACAATGAGGACCCTAATGATTACAAAAACGTCGACGCTGATATGTTATTGGAGTTTTACTTATATTTCTTTTACTTGAAAATGACACCGCAAAATGAGATTTGATACTAGATAAGTATTCAATGATAGATAGCAATATACAATAATTTTACCATTCCCTTCAACTTGCTTTCTCACAAATCAAGTCTACTGTTTGTGTCACAAATGAGCATGTGTATGTAAGAATTTTTTCCCGCAGATTTGATATCAAGACGTTGAATGGTTAGATATATATATATTGTTGGTGTATCCATGGCAACAACCTGCTTGCATTTGCTATAACAGAAATAACAAAAAAGGGGTGAATGTGTGACATATTTCCCCAAAATTTGGCTTAAATACAATTTATATCCCATGGACTGATACTTTTCTGAAACTGTTTACACTATTATACCTTTTATGAATTCAAATAAAAATTGTTTGTCTCTCGTCTCATTTTTGTGCGAAATTGCGTCAAAATATTGTTTGAAAAAGTTATTGTAAACATTCAATAATACGGCAGTTGTTAATTCCTGTGTCATTTGGTGTCCTGTGGATAGTTGACTCATTGGCAATTATACCACATATTCTTAGTTTATACTGCACAAATTTCTAGACTTACGACAAATAAGGACATTCAAACAAAAACAGCCTATTAAAACAGATAAAATGTAGTCTTGATGTTCTTAAAAACATATTTGGAAGGCTAAAATAGTAATCGGCTGTCTTATAATGATTTTAACCGCACAATTATATTTATTATATATATTCAATTATGTGAAAAATATGCTAGGGCCAAAAATGCAGTTTTCTATGTTGTGTTTTGTTGACTGCTGTTGTCTTCTCGTCGATTTGTTTTTTGCTATGAATGTGTCTGGTGGTTTTAAACCTCTGAGTTTGTTTGTTCCTTTTAGTATCTGTTGTACCTTTGTCAAAACATTTTACATTTTAAACCTCCTTGTAAATGTACAGACACGAATGTGTATTGAGGAATTGTTTGGAGTTAGAAAATAAATACAAATAGTAACTTTTCTTGCGGAAGAAGTTACCCTTTAATAAAATTGTGAAGCAGTCATGTGTACTCGTGTATGATCGAGTATAGATCAAAGAGTGGTCGAATGTGGTCGCGTAGAGCTCGGGTATTGGTCGAGTTGGTCTTGGATAAGAACACTATAGAAGTCGCAATGATCATGAAGTGATCGGGCATTTGTCGAGTTTATCTGAACCACATATCGAACAGGTTGGCTTGATCGGAAAATAATTGGATACAAGTCGAAAAAAGGTCGAGATGATCGAGTACTGATCGGTAAAATATTTGTATTCCGACCAAACTCGATCCTTACACGATCCTTATCCGATCAGTTAACCGCTTCCCGACTAATTCACGATCTCTTCTCGAGTTACTTGTTTATTGGTCTTATTCAAATATTTGTGACGCGTAAAAATCTCTCGGGTAGAAAGTCAGCTTAATGACGACAAAGGTCGACCATTCCGAACATTATTGTCGATTGAGTCAAATCAGTCTTCCAATCGCTTAATCTGTCTTGATCGAGATTTAGCGAGTTGGTCTTCTGATCGGCAATATAATTCTAGCTTTGCGAACATGTTTAACCCACCAGATAATGTATTAAACTGTCCGAAGTCAAGAACCTGCAGTTTAGTAGTTGTAGCTGGTTCTTGTCTGTTTTATTTATTTTTGGAAAGGATGTTGCTTTAAATGAAGTTTTAGCGTTTGAACTGATTTCTCTTTGTAAGGTGGGTCCTTTTATAACCGACTTTTATAAAATCTAAGATGACGATATTATCCAAATGAAAACTAAAAGGATCCACACAATTCCAATGAGCAATTACAATCAGTTTCAAGATCTTGAAGGAACACGAAACCACTTTGTTTTTCATCTTTGTTTGTTTTGATTATTTCCATCCTAATGACAATAAATAAGTAAAACGTAAACCACTATAGACCAGGAGTTGAAGTCATAAAGCTTCGCCCAGTACAAAAACAAATCAAGCTCGAAACATAAAAACAAGTGTTTTGATTGGTTGATTTTGGAGCACTTATTAAACTTTAGGGTACTTTGCTAATTAGCATAATATTTTCGTAAATATCCGCCAAAGGAAGTTTTTATTGGCATATTAGTTTTAGATCCATGTCGAAAAGGGACTGGATTATCCAAAAATTTAATATAACTTATATTTTCAATCCTAAACAAACGGAAGTAACTTTATCAAAAGGGACAAAGTCACGGGGTACAAATCATATGAATAAGGTAGCCTTGATTTTGCCATATTATATGAGTGAAACAAAATGACTTGAACGTGTTATGACTTCAAGGCCATAGTACGAATACGGCCTACAACACAGAGTCTTGGCTCACACCGATCATTATTTCAAACGATTTTGTACGCTTAAGAATGTTATAAAAATTGACAAGTATGTCACATATTATTTAAGAAATCACAAATGCCTATTGTCATTGACGACATAATTCATGCTTAAACTTTAAAGGTTATAAATGACCAAACAAATACCTAATTTTTAACATCCTAAGACAATTTTTGCTTCAAAACAAATAGGCCATATTCAAGACTACCATATATGTTGTAATGAAAAATCATTACAACGAGACTTACAGATAAAAAAAATATAGGAAATCTAAAAAAAATATCATTAGTGCAAGGTCGTTGTCGTTTGTTTCCCGTTGTTGTAAAATATTTTATTATATCTCTTATATATATATATATATATATATATATATTATATATATATACTTGCCGTGAACCTTTGTTCTTTTTAGATATGAAATTACCACAGCTGTCCACTCCGAACACCAAAATGCTTGCTGCTATTGGGTCTGATATTGTTCTGGCGTGTATTGTTGATCAGACTAGACCACAGACCAGGCATGTGTGGTGGACTAAATTAAACGATGAACGCCAGACGAATATTTCAGATTTAAATCTTCATAGATATCATGGAGGTACATTTCAGAAGCCTAGTCTTAAAATATTAAATGTAACCTTAAATGATTCTGCTGAATACAGGTGCTATGGAGGAAACACAAATGGCAATAACTACGCAGCTATGCAATTAATCACAGGATGTAAGTTACTTAAATAGTTATCAAAGGTACCAGGATTATAATTTAGTACGCCAGACGCGCGTTTCGTCTACATAAGACTCATCAGTGACGCTCATATCAAACTATTAATAAAGCCAAATGAGTACAAAGTTGAAGAGCATTGAGGATCCAAAATTCCAAAAATTTGTGCCAAATACGGCTAAGGTAATCGATGCCTGGGATAAGAAAATCCTTAGTTTTCCGAAAAATTCAAAGTTTTGTAAACAGAAAATTATTGATATTTATGTCAAAACCGAAGTGTTGACTACTGGGCTAGTGATACCCTCGGGGACGAATAATGAAAATTCTATTACATTAGAACACAACTTCGACATCGAGTATCATAGACTGAATTAAGGTAACTGAGAATTATTTTTAGTCTGGATTTTTAGTATTTAGTGTTCGTATGGTTAGTACAATGTTCTATGTTTTTAATATCTTTATGTTTGAACTCGTCGCGGTTTTTCTTTCTACAACCTGAACCAACATGTGATATATACTATTGGTATCGGTATCGGTATCAGATTCGACCCAGAACTTGTACATTGTTGGTTACACTATATTTTGGTGGAAATAAAGGGACCTTGAATGGTGTTTTTTTCTAATCAACACAATTTATATTCAAAGAAATACTTTTGATCTGTTGTCCGATTAACATATTATACCTCGTTATTTTCGTAGAATTGATAATTCATTTGTTTTCCTTTTCACTCATGTAAACTCTGCCATTTATCTAGTCAGTAATGATACTTTGTAAGACCAACCTATGAATTCATCAAATTAATATATTAGATAAAAATTTACTAAATGTAAAAAGCAAGTTGTTTTCTTTACAAAAAAGAAAGCTTTACCTGAACCTAAGACTGCTAACTGGTCACCAACAACTTGTTTTTTTTCTGGCTTTTGATTTGAAAAGCAATTATTTTAAATATGATGACGATGATATTAAATCAGCCTAACCGAAAATCTATTATACATTTTGAAAAATTAGGTTGCGTGAAAGAAATGTTTGGATAATAAACCAGCAAGTAAATACATTAACAAATTCTAATCAGGTAGAGAATTACGCAAAACTGACAAAAATACCTCGTTTTCGTTTTTAGAAGCAACGCTGGTAACTGATAGGCAAAGTGAAACATAATCTATTTTTACAAATATCCATGGTTTATACGGTGGTGATCCTAAATAGTGTGTTTTAATCCATGACGGAAAAGGACAGCATTATTCGCAAATGTGATATAATTTATGTTTTCAATTTCAAACTAAGGGAAATAGTTTAATAAAATTGGTCAAAGTAACGTGATGCAAGTCATATGAATAAAGTACCGGTATATGATTTTGCCATATGACCAGATGATTCACAGCAAGATCAAGACGACATTAAACACAGTTCCAAATATTCATGTTTATCAACATCTGCGCATTATAAACGAAACAGCCGATGTGTATGAACAAATTCTGACTTACATTTGACAAATACTGCCAATATCGCGCGACAATGTAATTGTAAAAAACACAGAAACAGCGCAAGCATTTATATATACCTGGTACTAGTAGACAACCACGGTCGGTTAAATAAAATCAAAATAAAACGTTGTACATTTTATGCGTCCGACGCGTTTTTCTGGATTTAGACCAGGAACTGTCATAGTGGCATATTTGAAAGCAACGCATGAATACGAACCATAAAAGAATACCAATCATATGTACACAAATATGTTTAACAGTATCACAGTGTTTCGGTGATGTATTTTTCCAAAAAAAAATAGGAAAATGTTCATTAAAAAGGTCTAATTTTTATTGTATAATTTTATATGAGTGGGATAGGCATAGTGCTCATTGCCGTATCTTTTTTTATAATGTGCAATACACATGTCTTGTCATTGTTAGCAAGAATATATATATTGTTTTTTTTTAAATATGAAATCAATAGTTGACTTCTGCAGTCCAAGTTCACAGTTATCTTCAGTGGTACACATACAATATAAACACATTGTTATGAAGTAATTGATATGCATAAGTGCAAACCATGAAGAGGCTTAAGGAGAATGTAATCTTAATGTGGTATTTAGAGTCTCAGTATTCTTAGTTCTTGTTCGTAGGTATAATCAAAACCGAAAAACACAAACATTTGGAGAAGCCTAAAAAAACGAAATGAAAACGAAGCTATTGAGAAACGAAATATTAAGACGATTGAAAAGTAAACCATTATAAAAACGAAAATATTTAGAGAAACAATATCAAAATAAAACATTGAGGAACCACACTTTCAAACGAACAATAATGCATTAACCATTATATACACGAAAACACTGAGAAACCAACTTGAAAAAGAAAACATACCGAATATCAAATAAACTCGTTCAAATTATAATGGCATATTGTTACTCTAAACTGTTTCCCAAAATTGACCGCCCTGAAGATCATAAAAAACATTTTATTAAAATAAAGTATGTCAATAATGGTTTTGATTTTGTAAATATTGCCGGTATTTTTAACGACCATTCTGTTAAAGAACAAATATTTTGATAATACTGAGCTCCCTCTTATTTGTTATATTTACAAGAAATCTACCCGGAAATTTGTGTTTAATTATAGCCAAGTGTGTAAAGGTGTTAATATCAGTAAAAATACACCTACTTCATGTAATTGCAGTAATTCCAAATACATTTATCGACCCATTTCCCATGGTATAACAGGAGATCTTAACATCGTTCAAGACCGAAAGTTAAAATCATTCCTCAGTAAAGGACCTAAATACCGTCCCCCGTCAATTGTTCATTGGAATGAGTGTCGTACTATTATCCACGACTCCCTCAGTACTTACTGTTTGAAATGAATAAAACGGGAAAAAGCTGACAAAAAATCTTTTCAGTAATGAACATAGTTGATATACGTATTCAACATTTTAAAGAACATTTTACTCTTAACAATAACCACAATATAACTATTTCGCGTATCAAACATAAACTAAAAGAACTAGCCAAGGAATTTGTTTTTATCCCGGCCGATAAAGCTGCAAACAATATTATAATTGTTTGACGTAAATTTTACATTGAGGTTCTACAAAAAGAAATCACCAATTCACCAACATTCTAACTGACTCCATTTTCAGAAAACGACATCTGTAACAAACATAAACTTTTAGCTACCGCTTTACAAGCAGAACCAAAAACAATGAAAGTCCCAACTATGTATTGGCTTCCGAAGCTACACAAAACACCTTACAAATATAGATTTATTTCGTCTTCAATCCATTGTTCCACTAGTAAATTATCTATTCTTCTTACCAGTACTCTTGGTACAATCAAAAACCTGATAATAAATTGTTCAAAAAAGGCCTTCGAAAATAGTGGAATTAATTACTTTTGTAGTGTCAAAAACTCGTTGGAAGTACTTGATAAATTGCATGCTTATATTTGTGATTTTGAATCTGTTCAAAGTTTTGATTTTTCTACCCTTTATACCACATTGCCTCACATTCTCATTAAGAAAAAAATCACACACCTAATTAAATGGGCATTTAAAAAGTCAAAATGTGAATATATATGTTGAAACTCTTTTAGGTCATTTTTTAGTAACAATACACAAAAAACTATGTCAATTGGACATGCTTTGATACTATATCTGCCCTTAATTTTTTACTAGATACCATTTTTGTTCGCTTTGGAGATGCCGTATATCGCAAGGTTATCGGAATTCCATTGGGGACTTACTGTGCACAACTTATTGCGGACCTGTTTTTGTATTGCTATGAGTTACAATTTATGACAAAAATCAGCAAGGACCCATCGAAACAGCATCTGATATACACAAATATAATAATGCTTTTAAATATTTGGATGATATTTTGGCTCTCATTGTTGAAGGCCGTACGGTGACCTATAGTAGTTGATGTCTGTGTCATTTTGGTCTTTTGTGGATAGTTGTCTCATTGGCAATCATACCACATCTTCTTTTTTATATTTGCATCGGAACTTAACACATTTATTGAAAAACAAAACAGATGTTGGCATGACACGGATTATGTTCTTCTTATATATGTTATGATGGTATGATACCAAACCCATTACGGGAAGGATTGTGCCTGATATTCATATGATGAAGACATAACCTGTCAATCAGTTTAATTGAGGTCTGGAGCTGGCATGTCAGATAACTGCTAGTAGTCTGTTGTTATTTATGTATTATTGTCATTTTATTTATTTTCTTTTGTTACATCTTTTGACATCGGACTCGGACTTCTCTTGAACTGAATTTAAATGTGCGTATTGTTATGCGTTTACTTTTTTGCATTGGCTAGAGGTATAGGGGCAGGATTGAGATCTCATAAACATGTTTAACCCCGCCGCATTTTTGCGCCTGTCCCAAGTCAAGATCCTCTGGCCTTTGTTAGTCTTGTATCATTTTTAATTTTAGTTTCTTGTGTAAAATTTGGAGTTAAGTATGGCGTTCATTATCACTGAACTAGTATATATATTTGTTTAGGGGCCAGCTGAAGGACGCCTCCTGTCGCGGGAATTTCTCGCTGCATTGAAGACCTGTTGGTGACCTTCTGCTGTTGTCTTCTCTATGGTCGGATTGTTGTCTCTTTGACACATTCCTCATTTCCATTCTCAATTTTATCAAATATAAACGGACCCAGTTACTTGTTAAAAGTAGAATTCATAATATAACTGCACACACAGCTTTTTGATATTTGCATAACTCACTGTGAGGTATAGTAGAGATATTGACCCCGGAAACCAATATGCAAATATCAATCCATACTTAAAACTAACAAACGTGTTTTCTTCTTTTCCTTCAGTTATGCGTATGCAAGAATCAAATTTTAACTGTGTTTCAATCATCGAGATTCAGATGATATTATGTTTATGAATTAGTTTATAATTCAAATATTTCTTTTTTACAGATCCCCCAGTAGTTGATATCAAACAGGAATGCTATGTCCTTAGAGTAGGAGATAACGTAACAATTGGTGTAATAGTGAGGCATGCTCCTTTAGGTTCTACAATACAATGGAAACAGGAGAGAAACTATATACATACAAGTTATCGTAAAACAATTGGTGAACTACGTAACCCATACCTCACAATCAGAAATGTCGAACTGAAGGATGCAGGAAATTATACACTCTATGTCCAAAATGCATATGGACACTATTCAAGTTTTACGAGACTGAAAGTGGTTTGTAAGTATTTCCTTGGTGTTATCGTTGAGTATATGTGAGGTGATTGATTAATGTTTGTACATTAGCTAGCCGATTATTCAAATCAGAATTTCGGGACGAACAACACAGTTCTTATTTCTTTCAATATCACATCGCTGAATTTACATATTGCAGTCCAAATTTCCCCGACCATCATCCCAGATGGCCTCAATTGTGACAAGACCTTCCTATTGTATTTATTGTGAACTTGTTCTCGTCCTGAATATGCATGAAATATTTGCCACTGGACGTTAAGCAACCAACAATCAATCAATCAACATATTGCAAATAGTCATTCTTTCTTTATGCGTTATATAACATTTATTCAACTTATCAAAGTAATCACCACTTCATGCTAAAAAATAAATAAAAAAGAGTTAATCTAGGACCTGTTACAGCATTTTTTTAATGTAATTTGATATGCGTGGCTATCATCACTGTTCGGTCGCATTGTTATTAAACCAGCATCAGTAAAGTAATTAATAACACAATCATGCGATGAAACATCTAAATAAAGAATGCATCTGAAATCAAACCACGTTTTTTGTTTTGGTTTCCAGTTGCTACTTATATTTCATTGTTGTGTTGTATATGCTGTTGTCGTTCTTTTTACGATTTTCATTTTCTCCCCTATGTTTCCCATGATGTTGTCACTGTTAGATAATAACTGTGGTAATAGCACTTTTCAAAATACATACTTAAGCAAGTTAATGTTCGCATCGAAATGTTTTTAGAAATAAAGAACATATGTTTTGATTAAAGAAAATATAGATTGTCTTTGCATTTATCTCTCTTACAAATAATGTCTCGTCATAGTCTCAATATAACTCTATATATGGAGTTCCGAGATCATTTCGGTCAAAATTATTCTCAGCATACCAAGGATATAATGGGCAACTGTGGAAAAAAATATTGCCGGTTTCTCTTAATTCTTTTTTTTTTAACTCAGTTTGAAATGGTCGATATTCTGACGACGATAGTTACCTTATGACACGAATGATATCATTTAAACCTCATTTCCTAGACAAATAATTGAATTTGTAGTGGTAGACTATCAATTATTTTTATCTAATATGCAAATGAATTATACTTAGCATTAACTTTGTCAATAAGATAAGATATAGTTTTGACTGTTATATGTTCTCTGTTTGAACATGCAGGAAGACTTGCAAGAATTATCGTTAATTAAAGATTATCGTTGATCATTTTAACTCGATTGCTTTTTTTCGCTTGAACCGGTACGGCGAAAGCAAGAAAAGCAATCGAGTTGACATGACCAATGATGATCTGTTAATCGCTATTTTACCTATGACGACGTTGTCAATTTTATTAGCAACGCCACGTGCCTCCTTAGTTTCTAGCGATAACTGTCCATCTCAAGCGAGTAACATGATATGAAAAAATATCAAAAAAACAGATCAAAGGAAAAATACACAAAATAGCGTTAATGAGTGTTCTATCTTTTTTTATGCATATTTTTCATATTTATTATTTTACATATTTGTTTTATTATTCAGGGGAAATTTCTCAAACAGTTAATACATTGATCCCAAATCCTTAAGCTTTAATTTAATACCCTAGTACTCAAATATGTTACTTACAAACATGGTAACAGATATGCGTAAAAATGTTGTTTAAACGTGTATTTCCTTCTTTTGTATGTTCTTTCTGACCGGGGTCCAATATGTGGTTCTTTACCATACTTGCGTATACTTTATTTAAAACTGAACTTTACATATCAATTACAGATGCTGCAATTAGCGGATACAAAGGTTACCATGAATTAGAAAAAAAAGCAAATGAATCATTTACACTAAAATGTGTAGTTTCTGGTGGAACTACTGTAACCTGGCGACAAAATGGAAAACAACTTAAAGGAGTTAATCAGCTATCGCTGCAAATCAATAAAATAACACGTGTGAATAAAGGAAATTATACATGTGAAACAAATTTGGAAACCGTAACTGTAAGGAGCAGCATATTACACCTTGATGTCAAAGGTGAGACAATCACATGGTTTAAACGATTCAGGGTATGACTTCCAAATATTTGTATGACCGTATCCAAATATTCATTTCATACATCGTAACTGACATCTCGCCCCTTTCTTTCCGAATGTGACCCACCGAATGAGACTTGTCATTGGGTTTGTACTAACAATATCAACATGACGGCTGTCACGTGTGGTATAAGATCTGCTTATACTTACCCGTTTGCAGCACTAGGTATATTCCCCATTATTTAATGGGGTTCGTTTTGCTCAGTCTTTGGTTTTCTATGTTGTGTTTTGTGTACTGGTGGTTGTCTGCAGTTTGTCTTCTTGTTTTAGCTATGGCGTTGTGAGTTTATTTTCGACTTGTTAGTTCGAATGACCCTTTTGTCTCCCTCACCTTTCTTTCATTAAAACATTTTATCTTAGGTTAAAACATTTAACATATATTCCAGACGAAAATCAAGGACCAAAATCGAAAGGACAACACCGAAAAGAAAGTCGAAATTCGAGATCAAATAGTCAAGTAAATATTACACAGATAGATCACAAATCCGACAAACAATATCCACAATAGCAAAAACCGAAACTCACATGCTCGATTTTTATAAAAGAAAAAGATGTGATATGAATGCCAACGAGACAATTCTCCACAAGAGACCAAAATGACACAGACATTAACAATCATATTTATGAAATGACAATGTAAAACTAACAACCTTATTTATGTACCAAAACAAAACACGAACAAAAAACATATACGTAACACATAAACAAACGACAACCACTTAATTATTATCATTTTTCTTCTAATGTACTTTCACACGTCAGAATACTATATTCCTGCTTACTATGAATGAGAGATTTTAAATAAATATGCAATGCATTGTAAATTGGCAGTTTTGATAAAAGCATCTTCTCTACCCTTGCAAAAAATAATAGACTCACCTCCCAATGTCACGTGTAGATTTCATAAGCCTTCATATAATCAAATATTTATAAATAAAATGAAAGTACAGTCAAATTGAATGAAAAAAACATGTAATTTTTAACTTGTTTTTGCAACAAATTCAAAGACAACTTTTCTTACTGTTTTTTTCCAAAATCCCTCTTTTTTGTTATTTTTCCCCACATCCCTCTTTTGTTTTCATTTTCATGTATCCAATTTTATCACTTCTAATATCCATCATCCACATAATTATTCATTCTATATTCCTAATCCAATCATATTTTTATTTTTATTTTTATTGTACTTCGTGCCCGGATTTTCTGAATGTGCATTTTCAAAGTCAGAAACCCTATATGTTAGTAGTTGTTTTCGGTTGCTGTAGGTCATTTTTTTTTTGTTTTATTTGTTTAGCATATACATGTATATATATGTATTAGGGCTTTGGTCTTCTTGTTTAAGTATAATGATTTATGGCCTGCTGACGCTTGAAATACGGTATAGGTTTTGCTCATCGATAGAAGCCGTCTAATTTAGTCTTTTTGAAATACAGTTATTTTAAATTGCTTGGTATAAAGGTATACTGTGTATCAACGTAGTATGTTCCATAAGGAATAGTGTGTCGTGTATGAACAATGGTGTATTGCTTATCAATTTAGTATTTTGATTAAAAAACGGAATTGTGTTTATATGTTCACACGTTGTTTTTTTTCATCGATGTTGTATTTAAATACTGTTGTTTAGTTGTTTTTACTTTTCGAACTTATTGTTCTCGGTTTCCTCTTTTTATATCTGCATTCTCTTATTTTAAATGTGTCCTTAGATGTTCTTAATATTCCAATAGAAAAATCTTTTATTCAATTTCATGTCAACTTTAAATGGCTTTGCTGTTTAAATAATTAACAAAAGGCACCGTCATTTACACTGAGATTTTTTTTCAAATCTGTACGAGATCAATTGACGCGCTCATAATATTGCTTAACTTTTCTATATTTAGCAGATCAAAATTCGCCTGCAAATTTAAGACATTTAATTTTGGTCAACACGTATGAGAAAGGTCGAGGTTAGTTAGGAAGATGCAATAGTACTCCCTTGTACAATGATTGCAATCTAACACCTAAACGTCTATAGGAGAAGGAATATAATGGCAGTACCATTGGACTTCCTCAATTAATAATTCGGACACTTAACTTTCAAATTACAAAATTGTGTGATTGATTGTTCTCTACATTCGTGCGTCTCAGTATTTTGTTTCTAATCAAAAGTTTGCAAGGTGTTTGTTCATGTATCAGAAATCAGCATTGATTAACATAACTATAATTTTCAAATGAAAAAATACATCTGGCATGCATAATTTCAGATTTTATGAGGGCGCAAAGCGCCCGAAATGAAATATTGATTATATGATAAGATTAGAGTGAGATATCAAATCTGAAATTATATTTCTAAGATTTTCGTGAGATATAATAATGCACGTTTAAAGCAAGCTTACCATTTCTAAAACTTTATCTGCAAAACCCGCTTTTTCAATAGTCCTAAAATAAAATTTATTAAACGTTCTAGTATTGGACCAATCTGCCATGGACATAATATCATCCGTATTGATGCCACTCGTCGCTGCCTTGCTAGTTGAGACCATGCGACAAGAATGTGCTTGACACAATGAGATGTCGATTCCTGCCTCCTTCATGACCCATTTAATTCAATTTCCAACTGTCTGTGAAGATAAACCTTTAAAAGGTTTCTTAATTGACCTTAATAAAGGATCAGGTTCATGTTTACTAACAGGCCTTATATGTTCCGTTCTCAATTCATATTCATGTATACAAGAAATACACATAATGTTTTCTTTGAAAATTTGCAGTATTTCACTGATCTGTTATTGCAATCTTTTTGTGTTTTAGACAGACCTGGTAAATGAAAAATTATACTACTTTTGTTTCTGGACATGAATCTTCTGTCTAACCTTGCAATTTCAGATATCCTTTTAGGCGCTGCTAAAGCCAATAAAATTGATAATGTTTTTCCTAAAACTGAAAAATCAAGTTTTTTGTTTATTGGTAAAGCGGATAAATATTAAAGAACAATATCCAAATCCCATGAAAATTGGTATTTTGGTAAATGTGGGTTATTTTGTCGAACACGTTTCATTAATTGTTTTACTATAGGTAATTGACTAATTGGGACACCATCGATATATGGCAGGATTGAAGATATGGCCGAACGGTGAACATTTAAAGTTCTGTATTGATACCCCTCTTTATACACCCAAGTCAAAAACTCTAAGATAGCGGCCAAAGGTGCTGAAAAGGGATCAATTTCCCGTGAGTTACACCAGCTAGACCACTTATTCCAGGCACTGTCGTAAGAAGATCTTGTTCCCGATTTCCAAGACCCAAGAAATAATTCTTCAGTTTCCTCTGAAGTTCCAATTGAGTTAAATGATCTCCGGAGACCGTTCACCCCTTCTAGTTTTAATGTTTTGTTCAGAATCAGTGGTTGTGGCTCTTTCATGGGAGACAATACAGTGTTGTGACTCATGGGAAGTAAACACTGGGTAATCTACTGACATTTGAAGTAACAGAGGGTACCAAGCCTGGGATTGCCAAACTGGAGTTATCAGAATTATCTGACTGTTTTCCTCCCGAACTTTCGCCAGACACGTACTTATTAGACAGAACGGGGGAAAAGCATAACCCTTTATCTCTCTCCAGGATTGGAGAAAAGCATCTACCGCTTTCGCTTGGGGATCTGGCTTCCAGCTGAAATATTGATTCAGGTGAGTATTTGTCCTGTCTGCAAACAGATCTACATTGCAAGGGCCTATGCGTTTCATGAGACTTTTGAAAAGTATCGGACTTAACCGCCAATTGCTGAAATCCGCATAATGCCTGCTTTCCCAGTCTGCTATAACATTGCTTTTTCCTGGTATATAGTCCGCAGTGATTGTTGATTGCATTTGAAGACACCAATCCCAAAACTGATTTTTTTTTTTTTTTTTTTTTTTTTTAATAAATAATGTCTTTATTGCACTTTTCTTTGCTGTTGTAACAAATTACTCGACCTACAGCAGTTGGCCGAGTATCCCTGTGAATTAGTCACTGGATAACCAGGGAATTTATTCAGTGAATTAATATATAAGATCATAGTTTGTTAGTTTTACAGTTCATGGTTATTACATACATTTTACAAACTATATTGTTTCATAATTACGGAAAGTGTACAGTTTTGTCCGGTTTTGTTTCTAAAGATTAAAACTTTATGATCGTTGACCTTTAACCTTATTGATGAAAACCGTTGAAGCTTGTTGATCAATTGTCCGGATTAATTTATATGTTTTATTGATGCACACGAACAACTTAAACTTTAGTTAAAAATTACATGTGGTAAGTTTCGACGTTGTAGTTGGAAATTCATTTGATTAAGTGATAAAGTGTGTATAAAAGTATTTTGAGACAAAATTCTGTACATTTTCACAAAGCATGCTGTTTTGGTATATTACCACGTGCTCAGATATATTGTCAACTTTTGCTACACAAATTCTATACATAAAAAAAATATTGTATCTAGCTATTCATGATCATATGTATCTTTTTACATCATTTAAAAATTTGCTGTTTTTAGCATTAATATATATGTTAATTTCGTATGTGTTTAAAAATTCATTTCTAAAAACTGTATAAGCGTCTATGTTTTTTTGTTTATAATTTGATATATGAGTGCTTTTATGAATTGAATATAATAAGACAGTAAGGAGGAGATTTATATCATTATACATAGGATCATGTATTTTATAGCCCAGTACTAAAGTTTTAAAATTAAAAATATGTGACCCAATTTTGATTTTGCTTACAAGTACATATATTTTCTTCCAAAATTCATGAAAGAATTGACATTTGAGAAAAAAGTGTTCGTAATCTTCAGTCACATTACACAAGTCACACATACTTGTTTCTTGTATGTGCCATTGTAGTAATAATTGTTTACATGGTAGGATGAAATGGAGTAATTTCCATCTTAACATTTTATATTTGTTATTAATTAAATAGGTAAAAGTAAATTGAAGCACATTATTTATTGGAGTGATTGATTCTAGATTGAAGATGTTTTTCCATTTGGAGAACCCTAGTGGTCTCTCCTCATTTTTGTTATTTAAATAGTTATATATATATCTTTGGATGACATGTTTTCAATTAGTTCTGTTTTTTTGTTAACAATCAAGGACAAGTTTAATTTTGTTTTTACAGAAGTTTTCAAAGATTTGTCAGATTTTAATGTACTAACCCATTCTTTTGGAATACAATTTTTCAATTTTAAAAGTTCTGAGATCCAATTGGTTTTTGAGGTTAGTTTCTCCAATATAAGTTTTTGTGATATGTGCCCTTTTTGGTCAATTATATCATTAATGAAAATAATACCATCTTTTATCCAATTTGGGTAAACTAAACATTTTCCTTTAAATTTTATATTTTTATTACCCCACAACATTTGCTGCCTAATATTTCTAAAATT
Organism: Mytilus galloprovincialis; assembly: GCF_965363235.1. NCBI lineage: Eukaryota > Metazoa > Mollusca > Bivalvia > Mytilida > Mytilidae > Mytilus > Mytilus galloprovincialis. Next base: position 7,318,858 of record NC_134844.1, read on the forward strand.
TATGATAGGTGTATTACTTGTTGGTGTATTATATGCTTCATACCAGCTCTTTAATATGTTCAAGTAAAATGTGGGTAGAACATTACTTAAATTAGGTAATGATTTTATGTTGTCAGGCATCATATGAAATATAAGGTTGTTTTTACCAAATTTATTGAAATAATATGTTGGAATGACTTTCCAATTAGCAAATTCTTTTGCCGTTAATCGTTTAACCCATGAAATATTTAGTGCATTTAAGAAGCAATCAATGTCTGTCATTTTTAGCCCTCCATTTGTGTAATCTTTGGTAAGTATTGAACGTTTTACCTTTTCTTGTTTAATATTCCATATAAAATTATAAACAAGTTTTTTAAAATCTTTTATGTACATTTGGGGTATTGAAACAACCGAAGCCAAAAAAGTAAGATTAGGTAAAATAAGCGACTTAACAACTGTTATTCGTCCTATCATGGTTAAAATAGGTAAAAAACTGATTTTTTAGGGAATTTAGTCTTTTTGACACCGTTCCCCCATTTTGTTTACATATACAATTGCTGTTGTGTTGTCCATTTGTATAAGAATATGCTTGTTTTGTAGATTTTTGGCATAAGATTGTACTGCGAACATTGCTGCTTTTAGTTCGAGTTGATTTATATGGAGGGGTTTTTCCTCGTCTATTCAAAGCCCACCTATACTTATCTGTTGACATGTTGCTCCCCATCCCGACAGACTTGCATCCGACTGAATGGTTAAATGGGGTTCTGGTCTTAGTAACGCTTTCCCGTTCCAAGACCCCAGCTTGGTTACCCACCAATGCAACTCGTTCTTAACTTCCTCGTTTAACTGGATTTGGTGATCGTAATGGCCCCCAAATGCAGGGCTTTTGTTTTCAATATTTGTAAACTGCGATAATGCTGAGGACCTGGAAGGACAGCTTGATTGGTTGCTGTTAACTGACCTATCAACTGAGCTAAATCTCTTGCTGACACTTTCTTGTTTTCTAGCATTAATTTTGAACTGTTCGTTATTTTCTCTACCTTCTCTTTCGGGAGAGACAAAGTCAACAACTTTGAGTTTACTGATAACCCAGAAACTCCATTGTTTGTGAAGGTTCCATTACGGACTTGTTTGTATTGATCAGAAAACCTAAGCCCCTAAATATTGACAAAACTGTTGAGAGATCTGACAAAATTTTCTAATTTGACTGATTCATTATTAGAATATCGTCTAGGTAAACTATCAGACGTAACCTACACGTCTCAATAAAGTCATGGGAACCTTCATCAGTTTTGTGAATATTCTTGGGGCTACTGCAATCCCAAACGGGAGGGACCTGAATTCCATTATTTTTCCCTGCCAAAACAATCTGAGGTATTTTCTGTGTTCTTTTGCTATTTGCAATGTCAAATATGCATCGGTTAGGTCTATTTTTAACATCCAATCTTTCTTCAAAAGATGATCTTTTAACAAATGAATTACCTCCATTTTGAAATGTTCGAAACGTAAAAAAACATTTAGGCCTTTTATATTTATAACAGGTCTTTGACCCCCTTTCTTCTTTGGTACCAGGAAAATGTTGCTTATGAACGAATCCTTTGTCAGGAAAGACTGTGTTATGGCCTTCTTGTTCTAAAGTCCTGTTATTTCTTTGTTTATCAAATCCTGATTCTCTTGATTGAAAAGGCTTGATTTGGTATTTGATTTTGGTAAGGTGTTGCTAAGAAATCTAATTTTATTCCTTTTACGCACTGGAGAACCCAATGATCTTTTGTAATTGAGTTCCAATTCTGTAGGAAAAGACTTACCCTTCCCCCTACAGGAATATAATTTTGATTGATAATGCAATTCACTGGTAATTGGAAATAGTTTTGTATATGACTTAAAGTTTTCTCTTGACCTATCCGTTCTATCGGTTTGCAGGTTTCTTGAACACTTGGTTGTTCTGAGGTTGAGTCTGGATTTGGTTCTGGGTCTGGTTCTGGCGCTGACCATAACTGTTCCCCTGTCTGTTCTGTGACTGGTTTCCCAGCCAAGGTCTCTTTCCTGAAACTTGTGGATGGAGAGCTTGTATGCCGCCCACAGACTGCAGGTTGTTTGTGGGCCCCTGCTGAAAAAACTGATAATTTTTTCTATTAAAATGAGGTTTACCAGCATGTTTTTTCTTGTTAGAAAACAACAACATTTCTCTAAGTTCTTTGTTATCCTTGTTTTCTATAGCCAAAGACTTTAGAAATTTATTACCAAAAAGTTTACCCTTAGATTTTGCCAAAGCTTTCTTGCCTTTCTTCTCATTTAAAAAATCTAGACTATCTGACATTGTTTTAACTAACATTGCTTTTCTCCTGTCAGTGTTATAAACATAGTGAGCATTACCTGCTAGCACAATAGCCCTCTGTGTTAACTGAATTACATCAGAAGGGTCCATACCTTGATTATCTTTCTTAATCCTATGTGCTTCAGACCATAAACGGGACAGAGGACCCATAACATCTAGAATGCGTAGCTGTGTGTTAATTTTACTTCTCTCTAATCTAGCATTCCACTTTCTACCTCGAAAATAATTTTTCTTTAAACATCTATCTGTTTCAACAGCCTTTAATCCTTTAGACGAAGGAATAGGCCAATTCAAAGACATATCTTGTCTCGTCTTTTTACTTTTACCCTTTAGAGCATACTTCTCTATATATTTGGTGACATGAGATGGTACTTTTTCTTTTTTATCTTTAGACAAAGAAGGTTCTGGGTTAAACGCTTCACTGTCTTCTGAACTCTCTGATTCAGAGTTACTAGAAGATGATTCACTGCTACTAGTATTTTCAGAGGAACTGCTAGAATGATTAAAAACTTTCCTGTGTTTAATCTTACCTTTTCTGCTAGGTACGGAGTCGTCCCGTTTCCGTTTAAGGTTTTTGGTATCTAGATCAGACCAACTCTGTCTGACATCTTCTTCTGTCCCGTCGACAAACGACATTTCATCATCTTGACGAGAAGAGATATTTCTCCTCGTCTTGTGAGAAGAGCCCAAAGACTCGACTGCCTTATCAGTTTCTACCGCCACTGCGGTAAAACTTACATTTTCTTCAATGACCCTATGGTCTTCCGAATCAAGTGCACCGCTCTCTCGAGACGGTGTTACCATCCCTAACGGGGTGTCATTGAGTTGGGCGTTAGCCAAGCTAAATAATAATCCCACTAACCTTTAAATAATTTGGAAAAAAAATTCTTTACTCAAAGAGAGCTAAATTGAAAGTCGATCTATTGTAGCCCGAGGTATACAATGTTACCTATGGGCATGCGCAGTAAGGTATTACCTGGATTGTAACATTTTTTATTCATGGGTGTACTTTAAAGAGCTGTTATTTGATTAGAATTGAAGGTCAATGCATTATTATATCTCACGAAAATCTTAGAAATATAATCTATGCAATAGTGTATATTTTCCGAATAACCGATTTACCATTTATCGTTTTCTTTACTCAAAGAGAGCTAAATTGAAAGTCGATCTATTGTAGCCCGAGGTATACAATGTTACCTATGGGCATGCGCAGTAAGGTATTACCTGGATTGTAACATTTTTTATTCATGGGTGTACTTTAAAGAGCTGTTATTTGATTAGAATTGAAGGTCAATGCATTATTATATCTCACGAAAATCTTAGAAATATAATCTATGCAATAGTGTATATTTTCCGAATAACCGATTTACCATTTATCGTTTTTTTTTAAGGTCAATTGTGCATTAAAACCGACACAGTTGAACATTGATATGGTCATAATAAAAATCAAGTGTAAACAAAACTTAAATTTTTGAAATACTAAGGCTTTTCTGTCTCAGGATTATATTACCTTAGCTGTATTTGGGAAAACTTTGTTTGGTCCACAATGCTTTTCAAATTTGTACTTTATTTTGGCCTTTTTAACTTTTTTTATTCGAGCGAAAACAAAATGTCAAATCTGGTATCTTTGATGAGTTTATTTGAAGGGTTGTACAACCATAAAACATTCAAATGATTACAAAATCGAAAAAAGGACACATTCATTTAGCAGATATACACTATGCTCCTCAATGCTCGTCAACTTCGTACTTTATTTGGCCTTTTGAACTTTTTTTTGATTTGAGCTTCACTGATGAGTCTTTTGTAGACGAAACGTGCGTCTGGCGTAAAAACAAAATTTTATCATGGTATCTATGATGAGTTTATCTAGTATCAGTAATAGAATTATCTAATATATCATGTTTTGTATACGTAATACACAAAAGTGCTCGCTTGAAATTTAGGTTCAGAGTGCAGTTGATTTGCAATTCGGACAAAATAGAGATAGTACACTTTAATTTTTTTTATAACTGTTTCAAATCAACTTGGATTTTCATCAAACTATGCAGCTATCTTAGATATATATCAAGCTTACTAAATCCCATTTCATTTAGTTTTTTGTTGTATTGCTATATTGTATTATATATCTAAGATAGCTGCATAGTTTGATGAAAATCCAAGTTGATTTGAAAAATTTATAAAAAAAATTAAAGTGTACTATCTCTATTTTGTCCGAATTGCAAATCCTAGCTTTTTTAACAAGATTACTTTAATTCTTAAATTTTACAGCAAAACAACAAAAAACTAAATGAAATGGGATTCAGTAAGCTTGATATATATCTAAGATACCCTACTAAAAATGGAATCCCGTACAAATCCCAAATGGGAATTCCAGTAAATTCCACTGGTTTCCACTGGACAATTTTGTCGGGATTTGTGGAATCCCAGTGATATTTTTGAAGTTCAACTGGGATTCAATTAAATCCCTGTGGAATTTCGGGGCATTTTCCACTGGTATTTTAATAAATTCCAGTGGGATTTCCTTGTTACTTGTTACCTTTGATATTCTTTAGAAAGAAGATTAAGGATTCATACTGTGAAGGATTTTTTTTACTCGTGTAGTAATTTTGACTCTAGATATATATATCTCCCCTAGTAGTGGAAAGATGATCCCAAATTGTCAAGCCTGTGCTAGTATCTGATCATAGACTTTGCAATGTCAAAATACAGAGTGAATCTACCGAGTTAAGAAAGATTGGCAAAATGTGTTGCTCTTTTGGGTACACCAAGTAAATGTTTACAAAATTTCATGCGTAGTCTTTCTGAAAGAATCTTAGGATAAGCCTGATCTACATTTGTAGTCATAGATTTAGTTTTTGTTTTTTTGAAAGGGTTGAAATATCCCCAAATTTAAGTACTATATAAGAGATTAGGTTTTATTGTATGCTCAAAAACATGAAGACTGTTTTTTAAACTTGGATTCAGTGACAGAATGTCCTTGCGTAGCTTATAGTAGGCTTTTAACGCCTTATTATAAAATTCTCTCTGAGCGAAGGAAAAACATCCAAATGCACTAAAAGTTATTCCTTAATATTTACAATGTTGAGCACAATCAATAAGTCTGTTATCAAAATAAAAATCATGTTTGATATGTCTGCCTGTCTTGTTAAATACAAGCACCTTGGTTTTAATGGGATTCATTTTCAAACACCGATCTTAATCCATCAAGTTTAATTTGAAGTCCTTTTGCTGAAGTTGAAAAAATGGCAATATCATCAGCATATATATAGTAAAGAATAATCTGGTCGTGAATAAACAACGGCTTGATCAGGGGAACTTTTAATACAATCAGGAAGTTCATTTATACAAATTTTAAACAAATTTGGAATCAAGTTGTCTCCTTGTTTTACTCCAACTTTAGTTCTAAAGAGATCTCTTACCATACTCTTTAACTATATTCAATAGCTTAAGAATAACAGGATAATGACAGTATCAAAAGCCTTCTGGGAATCAACAAAGCAGGCAAACACTCTACCTTCTTTTGTATTACAATACTTATTGATAATAGTTTTTAGAATGAGCATATGGTCAGATGGTCGTGTTTTTTTTGTGGTAAACCCAATTTGGCTATCACCAATGATATGATATTTATCTAAGAATTTACAAAGATGTGTATCTTATTAAAAAAACTTCCTCAATGAATCAGTAATTGTAATTCCTCGATGGTTATTAAGATCGGATGCATCATTCCCTTTGTGAATTTGGAATAAAAAACCTGTGGTGCAGGGTTCATGGTATTTTCCATAAGAAACACAAAGATGTATAGCGGATAGCATTGTACCAATAGGCGTATTCAGAACTTTCTAAAACCACGGGTAATAATTATACCTGAACTTCGAAATTGCACTTTATAATCAGCTTGACTAAATACCAAATGACAATACGACTTCTCAAAATCCAGGCTAAGAATAAGATGTATGTTCTTTAATTCGAGTACGGACCTGCGAATTCGCGGATATGGTCTTGTCTCGATAACGACCCCCATACCATTATTTTGATTCCTTACTTATGCTATCTTGACTTAAAGTATCAATTTTAAATTGTAGATTTTTCTTTTGAATTCCACATAGTAAGTACATACTAGTTTTTAAAAAGTTTATCTTTTCAATACATGCAAAATATAAAGAAAATAAATCAGGATACTGTTATTTCATGTGATGTCAAATTTGTTAAAAGCGCCTTTTCTTAATTCGTAACTAAGAATGATCATAACCAGAGCTGTGTTTTAAAATGAATTCTCAACTTTGGAGAAATTTATATTGTTATTAAACTTAACCGCTTATAATTAGATGCCTCTTGGTCGATTTTATACATTATATTTTAAGTACTTGTAACAGTGACTGGTCATTTCATTTTGTATTGGGTTTTTTTCTCGATTCATTCCAATTTTCTTTCCTTTCACATTTTGCAGGTATCCCTCTCTTCATCCCTTTTAGTTTTTATCATTTAGTGAAATCAACTTCACAAAAATATCATATAATATATTCATATAACAAAAGACACATTTAAAACTCTTGATTTGTCTTATTCGGTCCTATTTAATAAAGAGTTACGACCATCACAATTTTAAGTTACGACCATCCTGAACATTTTTGTTTTTTTAGTTACGACCATCATGCTCGAATTATTGAATGATCATTTTACGAAAATTGGAATGTTCTTATGTATCAAATTTTGTTTCAATATCAACGCACTGACGATTAGTATGTATGAGACAAGCGGTTTGACTGAAACATTTTTTTTACTGCACGAAAATCGGAAAAGAAAAAATTATTACTAGAGTTGTCTCCCATCTTCGGATGGTCGTAACTTTAAGTTACGACCATCCGCTTACCACCAGTGAATATATACTGTATTGTTTTTTATCTTGTCATTTAAATTCCCAATGTATTCCAGATTACATTAAATATTTTCAGACTCTGACACAATTCTTCCTTTAATCTATTTAATTAGAATTTTGTCTTCAAGAAGCACTAGCTAAACAATTATATTTTGGGATTGTTCAATCATTGATGAAAGTGAAATAGGAAATAATAATTTCGATTTTAGAAGCAAACTTGGTTCAATTTTGTCAAAATAATCTAAAAACATTGATGGTGAATTATCCATTTGCAATTTGTAATAATGTGAATTTCAATTTAACCCCTTAGTTAGAAATTGATTATGCATGGTTGATGTGCTATTAAAAGAAAATAATGCAAACACAGAAAGTGAAACAAATCTAAATCATTTGATTGACTTGTTAGATTAAAAAAAAACTTTCTTTTATATTTGATTAGTTTTGAAATCCACATTTGAAGTGAGACTATATTTGTTTTGTCATTCTTACATCTTATTGCTTTCCTTTTCTGGTCGTCTTCGTAAATTGTTCATTTCCATATAACGTGCAGTTACTGATCTCATAATCTGATAGGACAGGAGTTACCAAATTTAAATCAAGCTTCTCTGGAGTTTTTGATGATTTCAATATTCTCTGTAGAATAATCTTGCTCAATTTAACACTATACTTGGCTGCTCCCACATAGGCCATTTCTACAAGTAAAAGCAGGAAAGTCTTTAATGAGATATTGTGTATGTACAAGACTTATTTTGGACAAATATCTTTAGACTTGAGAGTATTTCTGTTTAATATCATCTGATGCATCTGGCGTTTATAAAAATAAATGTTATTAAAGTAAAATCTAAATTTTTCTTATAGCAGATATTAAAACATATGCTCGTAGGATTATGTAGTCACTAAATTTAAACAGTAATTTTACTGCACAACAATTCTAGACAGTTATACTAGACCGGATTGGACTAAATAGTATTCAGGTGTATTATTGTAGTATGTTACCAATTTGGCCAAAAATAAAAATATAGGGATGTGCCATTATTTTAAGATATTTTTTTTTTATCAAAGAATTTCAAAATTGTACACAGGTACAGCTAAAGTCTACATGTCAAAGAAATGATTTATTACCTTCTTTCCACCACTTGCTGAATTGTCATCTTCAGATTCTGCTGAAGGTCCTTGTATTATTGATCCTACAAATAGAAAAACAATTATCCTTTCTTATATTCTCCCCATGGTCTTAACATAGAACAAATGACATAATGTAGGTGTGCTACTCTCTATAACCTTTAACTCTATATATTACATGCATGTATCAAATACAAACATAATTACCAGTATATCATAATTACAATTCATCGGGGAATACATGTGTCTCTTCTTAGACTATAGCCAGAGTCGATGGTCAGAAGGATGACCACACAGGTTATAAGTGCAAACAAATAGTCATACATGTATATGTATATCTTTCAGGTCCATCATCATTTAAAAGGGGGACGAAAGATACCAAAGGGATAGTCAAACTCATAAAGCTAAAAAAAACTGACAACGCCATGGCTAAAAATGTAAAAGACAAACAGAAAAACAATAGTAAACATGACACAACAAAGAAAACTAAAGAATAAACAACACGAACCCCACCAAAAACTAGGGGTGACCTCAGGTGCTCCGGAAGGGTAAACAGATCCTGCGCCACATGTGGCACCCATCGTGTTGCTTATGTGATTACAAATCCGGTAAATAGTCTAATTCGGTAGGTTACATTCATGAAATGGAAGGGGATTGTAGTTACGACGTAAGGAACATATCCGATATCATTTGTGAAACGGTTATTCCATAACGGTCAACCATCAAAATCAGATAAAATTTTTTTAATGAAAATTCTACAAGTCCAACATCCCACTTGAATTATATATATAATTTATAAAATACACATGTCAAAATTCCAGTGGGATAATTTTAAATGACAAAGTACAAATTTCCATTGAAAAATATAGAAATAATCCAGTGGAAATGCCACTGAGATCCCATCGGGATAAACTTCCCATTGGGATTCCACTGACAGTCCAAAACATTCCAGTGAGATACCACTGGATTTTTCCCCCCACTGGGATTCCAGTGAATCTCAATGGTATCCCACTGGAATTCCAAGTACATTTTCAGTAGGGTAGCTGCATAGTTTGATGAAAATCCAAGTTGATTTGAAAAAGTTATAAAAAAAATTAAAGTGTACTATCTCTATTTTGTCCAAATTGCAAATCCTAGCTTTTTTTTACCAAGATTACTCTAATTCTTAAATTTTACAGCAACACAACAAAAAACTAAATGAAATGGGATTCAGTAAGCTTGATATATATCTAAGATAGCTACATAGTTTGATGAAAATCCAAGTTGATTTGAAAAAGTTATAAAAACAATTAAAGATGCCTATCTGAATTTTTATATAATAATTTTTATTTTGACATATTGTAAATTTAATTCTTTCATTTCACGGCAATAAATCAAACTACCTAATAAGCTTGAATTATGTAAGATCAATATTAAATTTAGTTAGATGGGCTGATTTACACCAGTTAAAACTAAACTTGAAGGTCAAGACTAGTCGAGACAGGTCGAGACTGTTTGAGACTGAGTCGAGACTAGTCGAGACAGGTCGAGACTAGTCAAGACAGGTCAAGACAGGTTGAGCCTTGGTCAAGACTATTTCAGACTTCACAAAGATCATCAAGTACTGAATCAGACTAATTAAGTAAAGTCGAGACCTAGTCGAGTACACTTAAGTACAGTTAAGTACAGTCGAGACAATGTCGAGACTAGTCTAGTAAAATGTGTGCTCGATTTTACTGGTCGAGCACAAAAACTTGTCAATTCAGACTCTGAGCAGTTTGTAGTGTTATTTTCTTCTATTAGTATTCCACATTTAGATCTTCTTAACTTTAATCTACCAAATATTCGATATATATCATTTTGAGATATAGTACCATTTGTCATTGTATATGCATATTTTAAACGAGATTATATATTTATATATATATATACGTAAGCAGACGAGTTAAGAGTATAAAAAGGTTGGCATAACACATCTAAGGTAAAAGTTTGCATACACATAGAACAGAAATTGTACATGTATTTCATTTAAAATAATTATGAAAAGGAATGAACCAAAAAATTTGTAAAAAAAAATAATGAGATCTCCTTAGCTTGCATTGTATTTCACTAGATTGTCCGTTATTGATATATTTAAATTTAAATTATTCTTTCTTTAAGATATTCCATGGGTATCTTTACCACATGAAACAAAGGAGGTTATAAAAGGCAGCGATACTGTACTAGACTGCTCCTATGATTCATACCCAAAACCAACGAAGATTTATTGGAAGAAGGATGACGATATCATAAAACAATCAAACACCTTCAGAACGACATATAATGATAGTTCAGTGGAAATTTCTGTGTTAGTTTTACATGACATAAATCAAAGGGATGCTGGAAATTATGTCTGTGTCGTGGAAAATTCTTTTGGCACTGGATACAGTAAGATACTGCAAATGACAATTAAAGGTATTTCTTTTTTGTTCAAAAATTTTTTTTGTCTCAAAAGAATCGAAATAAGTTGGCGAAAAATACCAGAGGAATATTCAAACTTAGAATATAAAAATAAACTGACAACACCATGACTCAAACAGAAAAAAAAAACAAACACACAAAAAAATGAAAAAAAAGCCCTCTCCCTCCTCCTCCTCCTTCTTGCCCTTTTCTTTGGGGTTAACATTATTGAGTATTTATAGTTTTACAGGAATCTTTCGATGCCGATATCAAATTACAGAATTTAAAAAAAAGTACTTTTATTTAAAATCAGAAATAATTGAAAATCTGTTCTTTTTTTGTATTTATAGATACACCGTCTTCTGAAAGAAAGGAAAATGCCTATACGAAGCCATTGATTATATCTCTGCCGATGATCGGTACTATTCTGGTTTTTGTTGGTCTGATGGTTTGTTACAAGTAAGTAATGCATGTTGTAGATATTCAAATATCACATTTTGAAAATAATTCAGAAATAAATAAGAAAAAAAATACGTAATATGTGTATTTCTAGAAAAAGAAATAAACTTCAAGAACTTTAAAAGCAGTTTGTGTTTGAATCGGCCGACTAAGCAGTCAACAATGATGTCGTGGTATGCCGTTATACTATACGGACGCTCTTAAGAATGAAACTTTAAATTCATCTACACGCAACTCCGTGTGCTCTACAGAAATTCACACAGTAAATAAACATATCATATGCAACATTACAGCCTAATGCCTTTTCTGAATATTTTAGGATCCCTACTTTGTATTAGTTACATAACCTAAAACCAAACCGTAAAATATCGTGATTAAAACCGATATACAAACATGATAAATACGCAGACATTATCGAGTGCAAAATAACATTCCTTGTGACTGTTTATAAAAAAAAACCAATTCAATGGATAGATTAATATTATGAATATGTTTTGTCGTTAGAATTATATATAAGTAAAAAATATTGAATATATATGCACATGTACAGACAAAGTGTGTTAATGCATGCGAAGGAAGATGTCAAGACAGTTGCATCTCCCATGCAGAGGTTTATATCTTGACTCTCTCTCAAGGACCGATATCTCTGCATGGGAGGTTGAACATTTTGCGGGGAAATATAATGCCAACTCAAATCCAATCTATTAGAAAAATCGAATAATTACAGAAGAGTGTCCAACATACACTTGCACTACACTATTATTATAATACTGTGAATTCCTTTATTTTCGTGGGTATCAATTTTCGTGGATTGCTGAAAACTTACAATTCAATGGAAATTTGATTTCTTGGGTTTCACCCATCTTTGCATAAAAGCCTTGAGGAAATTTCTAATACGTTGGACATTTGAATTCTGGTTAACCTGTTCAAACGAAACCCGAGAAATGTGGTACCCAACGATTAATAAAGATCCACAGTAGTAGAAATTAATGATTTACAAATGGATGAAAATTGTATGTAATAAACAAATATTAATATAATATATAACAACAAACCAAAGTATACTGATTTGTATCTCTACAATATAATATTTATTACAATGAGTGTTGAGAGGTTGAATTCCTCGTCATTTATTTATCATCCAGACACGAACTTGTCAGAGAAAAACAATACATATGTACATTAACCTCACTTTCAGGTCAAGATTTGAGATTATTTGTAGGGGACAAGTGCTTGGGACCATCCACAAGAACTTGTGGTCATTCATTGTTCAGTGTTTCAGTACTTTGATTACAGTGTGTTCCTATGTTGTACTGTTAAACCACTGTTTTTATGTCAGGGAAGGGTTGATATCCCATCTCGCTATCATGTTTCACACCTCCACATTCTGTATGTATTGCCTGTCTCAAGTTGGTTGCCTATAATTCAGTGTTTGATGTGTGAATGTGTGCTACATATTTGTTTTTCGTTATTTTGTGTGCATACATTAGGCTGTTACTTTTCTCGTTTGAATTGATTTTACATGCGTCATTTTGGGGTATTTTATAGCTGACTATGCGATATAGGTGTTACTCGTTGTTGAAAGCCGTACGGTGACCTATAGTTGTTAATTTCTGTGTCTTTTGGCCTCTTGCGAAGATTTCTCATTAGCAACCAGATATAAGATTAGTATAATTAGTCAAGCAATGTTTGCCGTTTTGTTTACCAAATAATAATATTATGTATGTTCATAACAACTAGTAATATCAATAGCTTATTAAAAGAAAACTAAAATATGGAATAATCCCGACGATCGTCATAGTTCATAACTAAATAGCAGGAATAAGTACTATGCGAGCTGTAAGACTTATAAGTCAAGTAAATTATTTTAGCTACCTAAATGTAAAGGCTATTTAATGCATATTCATTTATCTATTCACACGTATTTTGTTTTACATTTGAGTTGATATCTAAAAAAAAATGCTTATAAAGATCAAAGAATTTCAACAATGTAAAATTGCAAATTCTAGAAATCCGAAATTACTAAAGCATGACATAAACTGTATTAACATACGTACACTGTCCAATACTGTTTGTGGTTTGAAATGGATACAGCCATCACAGATGAAAGACGCGCGTTTAGTCTAAAACGTTTATTTAGTGACACTAGAATAATAAAAAAAATAAGAGACAAATAATTATGAGGTTAAAGAAGTTTGAGGGCCACATTTCCGATCTTTTTTTTAAAAACAAATAAAAAAAGGTCAAAGTTGTATTTAAGCAAATAAACGCATTTGATATTATGTGTTTCTTTACATTCTACATGTACACTGCAATACTGTATAAGTTTTACTGATTCTATAATTAATTTATGTTTGAAGACGTCGTCAGCGTAATAGCAGTCATTATGAGAGGCCGGACTTTAAACAAGGTATTGTATATAACAACATAATAAGGTTGATCATCTCTTTGTGGTCTAATATGCAAACAATTACTATATTTACGAATGCAGACTCATATATTTATTATAATTACTAAGCATAATAGTACTCAGATGTCCCAGTGTTATAGAAAACAGTAAAATCACAAAAACACTGAATTCCTATGAATATACAAAACGGAAAGTTCCTCATCAAATGACAAAATCAAATGATAAAACACATCAAAGGAATGGAAAGCAACTGTCATATTCCTAACTTGGTACAGGCATTTTCAACAAAAATGTAGGAAATGGCGGATTGAACCTGGTCTTAAAACGCCAAAACTCGCACTTGTATGCCAGTCGCATTAAATTCCATTATACTTACAACGATGCGTGAACAAAACAGACATAATTGGTAAATTTGTCAAAATAGGGATACAGCATTAATCACTGTGTCATAATCTCAATAAGAACAAAAAATAAAATGTTTAACAATGAAGCACAAGAAGCATCTATCAAATTTAACAACCACATGCATTGATTCACATCAACTCTAGTATAGACATGATAGAGGAGCATGTTTGAAATAAGAATGTTAACGTCACACAGGAAGAAATATAAAATAATTTTGTCGTTCAAATTATTTTCAAAATTACAATTTCAAATTGGGAATGGTGGTATACAGGGTTGAAAATCAAAAGTTTTAACAGACCGAGATTAAGATTCCACATATGGTTAATACCACTACGCGAGTAAACAGTGTTTCTTATCAACTCTAGTGAAGAGTCGCGTGTTTGTTGTTCAAAGTATTTTCAAAATCATGATAGAACAATACCATGATGACATTATGATAGAACAATAACATAATTGCGGGATCTTTTAAAGTACAGAGTTACGACATATGTACCAAAAAAACACAAAAAAACACACGTACAAAACACACAAGCAAACATCAAAGATAAAACAAACAACACGTTTAAGTACCGAGGGGACAACATTTTAAAAAGATTAACATTTATGCCTATTTGAAATTTACAATAGACGGTTCAAAATGGATTTGGTATAAATGCATATAACTAAACTGTAAAACTGCATAACATAATCGGCATACAAGTGTCATTATCAATAACGTTTTCAACCTTTTTTCCAAAGCTTAAACATATTGTAGTCTTTCAAAAACAGTAGCTGTATGGGTATTCGGACACATACTACCATAGAAGCCACGTGGATCCGATATTCATAGTTAATACGAAAATCTAAAGTTTATTTGATATCACACCCTCTGAGTTGTCGGTCTTATAATATACATTAAGTGATTTAATCAAGAATTCAATGTAAACTGTAAGACATAATTACAACAACGAATTGCCAACGTAGAAAAAATATTTTGTTTGACAAGTGTAAACATTTCTCAGAAAACGGAAACTGAAAATTGCTTAAATAATTCATTAAAAAGGTTGTTTTGATTGGTTGACTAGATAAATAACAAACAATCGACATTTAAATAGGGATAAAATCTGCTCCTTGCTTTGGTGATATCTGCTTGAATCGTATGAGGAACACTTCATACAATAATTCCCGATACGAACGCAAAAAAAGCATTATCCTCATATTTATTAGTACGTTTACCTTTTGAACTTCTATAAAGGATCCAATGTTTGAATACTATCTTGCTTTAATGCATCCAAATCATATGTATATATTTGAAACCACACAAAGTAACCTATGATTTATGAATTGATTCAGACTCAAACCTCAATATGACTTAAAACAAAGTGTTTACAATTTTGCATTTTTATGAGACAACACACCAGCAGCACAAAATACAAAATAAGATGTATGATATATCGATTCCTGGGGTCGGTAAGGGCGTGCTCATTAGACAAATACGTTGTCAGTTATTCTTCAATTTATAAAATTTGAATAACAATTTGATATTTTCCCGCCTCTTTTGCCCCTTCTCGTTTTTTACAAATGAGTTTTTGGCAAACTCGATACTTCCAACAAATATATTATATTCAATGCATAAAACTTTTGCAGAACTGTTACTCTAGTATAGTGTCTAAATATAACATTGCCTTGTAGAACTGTTACTATAGTATTATGTCTAAATATAACATTGCATTGTAGGTGACGTTCACAGATACAGTACTGCAAGGAATGCAGACGAATACGATTTACCTATCACAACCGACGATGTCAATACACTAAGGACATCGGGAAGTCTTGTATGTCTTGCTGTGACTTTAAATACGTTTTTTTTTTTGTGTATCGTTCTTTCGTGTTAAATTCAATCACACTATGCATTATCGATGAATTACTTGAATAATAAAGTGAACATAAGTTGTATATGTTCCATCTATGATACTCAGGCTTTTTCAACTGTAAGAAATCACTGTGTACTCACATTATATGATTAAACGCCTTTTAAAAGGAATTTATTGGTGCATAAAATCGATCAATTTACTCACATACAGATAAAAGTCCACAGGACTTTAATGATATGTTTTTGAGTGACTTAGTGTCTTTTTGTTGTTGGGATGTACCCGGATACGTCCACTATTGTTTCTAGTATTTGTTTTTGTATCCATCTGATGAGTTAAGCCTTTTTCAACTGATTTTTATAGTTCGTTCGATTTGTTATTGTACTGTTACACAACTTTTCAAGGTTAGAGGAGGGTTGGTATCCCGCTAACATGTTTAACCCCGGCATATTCTCTATGTATGTGCCTGTCCCAAGTCAGGAGCCTGTAATTCAGTGGTTGTCGTTTGTTTATGTGTTATTGGTTTTCGTTCATTATTTGTACATGAATTAGGTCGTTAGTTTTCTCGTTTGGAATCTTTTACATTGTCATTTCGGGCCTTTCATAGCTGACTATGCGGTGTGGGCTTGGCACATTATTGAAGACCGTATGGTGACATATAATTTTTAGTTTCTGTGTCATTTTTGTCTCTTGTGAAGAGTTGTCTCATAGGAAATCATACTGCATCTTATTTTTATACTTAATCCATATAACTCTTTAAGATTTTAGATAAAGAGTATATTTTTCCACACTCGTTACCTATATAACATCTATATTATATGTGTGTGTCATGGATAAGACTGGCGCATATATATGTACTCCTTGAAATTTGCAATCTGATGAAAAAAATAAATTACAAAAAATATTATTATTATTCAAACAAATGTTTTGTGTTTATTTTATTCAATTTAACGATTAACGCGAAAATAAATGTTGTTAATGTGTTATTATCGCCGCCATTTTGTGTACATTGGTTTCGAAAAAAAGTTCGCTGAAGCTCGTCTTTCGAAAAATAAACAACGTCCAGAACAACTACCTGAAGTCATCTCGACCAATCATATCAATGTATTCCCTAATATGCGAATTGTATAAGAATTCATCAATTATAATGTAAACGGCTTCTACAACTTACGCACATCATGTTATAATATATCTTTTGCATTTATACTTTTCTTAGGATGAAATAAACAAACTAAAGGAAAATCGATCTTTGACTGTGCATGAATTTCTCCAATTGTTCAATGACACAGATAAATTCAAGAGACATGTTCAACTGGAATATAAGGTAAAAAATTTAGATTCATGTACATATACAGTAACAATAATGAGTAAATTGTTCTCGATGAGTATGTGGGTATTTTCAAATTCCAAAATCAACGGACTAGAAATTCTTCAGACCTTATAATACCAACATACATTCACAGGTTTATAAGCAACCACTGTTTAATAATACGAACGTAAAATTTGGCAAATCGCATCAATTGTAAGTTATATATTCCATTCATTCCAAGACCTGCGTAAGTATTGCTGCATCAATCAAGTTACGATAACAATGACGAACCTTAATTTCATGGGAATATCAAAAACAGTACTAAACTATCTTTTTAAATCAGTGAAAGTGTTCTGAACGTTTGAATTGATTACACAACACATTATGTTTTTCTTTACTTTAATTTTTAGAATCTTACGGAATCTTACAAAACTAACAAAAGTGGTGGTGAATACTATAACGAAACTGCGTCGTTCAGTAAGTATAAAAATAAGAATGATCGTGATCACGTGTTTATTGACAAAAGGTAATTGATAAGAGATAATGTAACCCCGTAAATGTCTGTATGTCTGTTTTTTTAGCCATGGCGTTGCCAGTTTATTTTCTATCTATGAGTTTGACTATCCCTCTGGTATCGTTTGCCCATCTTTGACAATCATGCGATAATGATTGTATAGTATATGTATAACATTTTAATTACAGTGACACACAAGAATCCACTTGAGCATAATACATACCTGAACACAGCTTTAACCATAAAGGAGGTCAGTACTTTGATACGTTTACTTATACCAGTTAAAAAAACTAAACAATAATGGGAAGTAATCTATAGGTTACAAGAGCGCAATTATTCGTAATGCATTTTCCATAGGGTACCACTAGTGTTCCGTATTTTTTTTTCTCGAAGACTACACAAACTAAGGAAAAACGGGTGGCAGTTCCTGTTAGTACAAATGCCAGTGTTGCATTACAACCAAAAAAAAAATATAGGGTCATGCGGCTCAAATTGACTTAAAATGCAGTTGAAAAAAATCGTCTACTTTTTTCGCTTAATGAAAAAGGCATATTTTTAATGGCTCCGACGTGCAGAAATTGAAGATATTTTCTATACTTCGTAAAATGTGAATATGATTTTCGGCAATTTTTAAACCTAATTGGATAAGCTTTCGATTAAATGTGATTCCAATCCTGTATCAACCAATCAGAAGCCGTATAGGATTCTATTCTGAGTACCATCTTGGGGTAAAAAACTTGCCGGTAAAATGTAAACAAACAATTGCGCTCTTGTTACCTATACGGTAGGGAAAAAAATTTCCGAAAATTAAGCGCCCGCGCCAAAAGTGTCGCTGGCGTCTA
This sequence comes from Mytilus galloprovincialis, assembly GCF_965363235.1. Lineage (NCBI taxonomy): Eukaryota > Metazoa > Mollusca > Bivalvia > Mytilida > Mytilidae > Mytilus > Mytilus galloprovincialis. Next base: position 7,337,383 of record NC_134844.1, read on the forward strand.
TCTAGATGATATCACATCTTGAAAACATTATCTGATCACTCTCTGAATTTGGAGAATTAGTTTTTGCCTGCCGATCAGGCCTAAAATTGGAAATGATTTTTTTAACAAATACGGTACAGGTGAAAGAGACATGAAGATAATGTTAATTTATTGGCCTAATTTTTCAAAGGTTATCCAGCACTGATCATATTGTCGACAAAACCGTTTTGATATGGAAAAGCTACATCGAATTTTGAAGAATGGCTATATATGAAACCATTTCTTGAAAAAACACGTTTTTTAAACAGACTATACTTTTTCCAAATGTTGAAAATATGATACTATTTCTACTTTGGCAAGAGAAACTATTCTTGGACTACGATATTCAATGCCAAGATCAATTTTTCTACTTTGCAATTTAACTAAATCGTTGTTATTTGCTTAGGGACCCTTTTGGCCAATTTTCACGAAATTAGCTTTTTGCTAGAATAGCAACTGAGCCACGGTCGTTAAGGTTAAAAACCAAAATTTACCTTCAAATTCAAGATAAATACATGCTTTTTCCGATAGAAACAGTAGATATCACAAAAACGTTGCATTCTCTTCATACTTTGTCGACATTCGAGCCCACCCTAGATTCAGATATAGAAATAAATACAAATAGGAAACAGGCTATAGCATGAATTCACGTTGATGAAAAGTCCATTTGACCCCGTTTCTCATAATTTCACATTTTTTCCGAGCAAAATGACAATTTTTTATATTTTTCAAAGCCTTATTAAAAACATGTGTCATTTCTCTATAGGTTACAAGAGCTCAATTATTCGTAATGCATTTTCCATAGGGTACCACTAGTGTTCCGTATTTTTTTTCTCTCGAAGACTACACAAACTAGGGAAAAACGGGGCAGTTCCTGTTAGTACAAATGCCAGTGTTGCATTACAACCAAAAAAAAATATAGGGTCATGCGGCTCAAATTGACTTAAAATGCAGTTGAAAAAAATCGTCTACTTTTTTCGCTTAATGAAAAAGGCATATTCTTAATGGCTCCGACGTGCAGAAATTGAAGATATTTTCTATACTTCGTAAAATGTGAATATGATTTTCGGCAATTTTTAAACCTAATTGGATAAGCTTTCGATTAAATGTAATTCCAATCCTGTATCAACCAATCAGAAGCCGTATAGGATTCTATTCTGAGTACCATCTTGGGGTAAAAAACTTGCCGGTAAAATGTAAACAAATAATTGCGCTCTTGTAACCTATAGGGATCTGTCACAAGTCATAAATTAAAAAAACAGACAAAATAGCAAAATTTAAAACGATAAAAGAGCCAACAGCAACAACGAATCAGCAAAGGAAACAACTGATGTCTGAGCCAGCATAAAAAATGTCCAAAGATGGCGTTAATTGTCTTGTTATTTGACTGATACCCATCTAGTTTCTAAACAGTCAATGAGTAACGTATATGAGTCAAATGAGTTTACAATACCAAAGGATAGAATTCGTAGAGCCAATTCACCCAGCTGTGACCAACTGTTTCTTATTTCTTATTTATTTAATGAGAACGTACATCGCCATTTTGGCACATTTTAGGTATGTACCTCTTCTTGTAAACATACGAAACAAATGTATATGTATTTTTTTAATTCTTTGTAGAATTGCACGCTATTTATTTCATTAGTTCCACAGTCAAATTCCATTGGTCAGTTTTGGAAGTTTGTCAGCAAGAATGGAGTTGAACAAATTATCCTCCTTGCTAAAGAAAACCAACAGGTTTGATTTCCTAGCTTTGAAATTGATAGTGAAGATTTATCATTACATACAACCACGTTTGAGTTTTGTTTTATGTACACACACTTAAAATACTTATTAGATACAGGCCTTAGTGGTCGAGTGGCCTAAGTAGTACAACTACTGCATTACTGATGTTGTAAGTTTGAATCCTGAACGGTGCACACTCGACTACAATCTTAATTGGCTACGATTGTCAGTTTTCCTACCGATAGTCGCTGTTTTTTTTTTCTCTCCTGGCATGCTGGCTTCCTCTGATAAATAACACAATGTGCACTACAAAATCAAAATAGTATTAACAGTGGCGTTGAACACCAACCAATCAACCAATCAATTATTATTGAAAGACACTTACCTTCCCCCTGACGGATACATGATCAAAAGTATATTGACAATATTATTTGTATTCTTAAAATATTCTTTCAAGTAACGATACTAATGATCACATTTAACATTTTGCGAGCAAACTGACAATAAACCAAGCTAACGTGAAAATTGAAAATAAAAGTCACTGAAGTCATTGAACGATCGTAGGGCAAATTGGTGCCACAGTGAACACATATCGCGATAAATACTGTTTAATCAAACTTAGTTTTCGTAGTCTTCGACTTATATCATTCTTTTCTTTTCGTGCTTTTTGTTGTCTTATTGTAAGGCAAGACATAACAACAAAGAAAGAAGAATTGATAAATTTATCAGAAACTTAGGTACAAATTATCCTGAGACCAAGTTGATTTTATATGGATTATTATTTGCATGTCCGTTTAAACATACTTAATTATTTAGCTTTACTGTCTAAGTCAGTACTTGTACATGTGTATGTTTGCGTGTTTATGTTTCCGTTTGAGAGTGATCTGGACTTTGTAAGTGTACAAAGCTGTCATTGGCAAATACATTAATTGATGATATATATTTTTTCGTGATATTCAAGTGATCAGGGGAGAATTTGTTATTGTTATTATTCATGCATTTTAGGTTGCAGAATTTTACCCAGTTAGTGACAAAGAGATAGAAATGAAATATTTAAGACTTGAACTCGATTCATCGGAAAAGAAGAATAAGAACCTATTTTTGTTTCATTTGCAGTTGAAACATCAGGTACAAGTTATATAGTTTGCCTTTTTATCTCTTATTAATTTGACAACCAGTAAATAAAACATGTTTCCATGATGTAAGCAATAAACATTATTAAAACCAAATCCTTTCAATTGAACTGCTTTCGGCATGTCACCATACAACTCCATTTGTAACAAAGTTGTAATACATCCTTGGTCTGATCAAACCTGGTGCAATCAGTTCCAGAAAACCGAAAATCAAACATAAGTTTTATTTTCATTTTACTGTTTTTTGTAATCGTTATAGCCCCATAAATGTATCAGATATTCGAATTAGTAGAGATTCACCTGAAACTATACATATACCCGTTGAATAAAATGAATCATGGACTACACATTTGAAATGGACAAGTTAGCATTACTGTTTTATTTTTTCATTTTTTTTTATTGTTTTTGCAGATACAAAGTACTTGTTAAAAGAATTAAGAAGATTTTGTTTACATTCTAAATTCTAAACTACAAATTTATCATTCCTATCTATTACTATACATTATTAATAATGATGTACAAATGTGTTATATTAGTCTACCATTTGTGTTTTTTATTCTTTTAATAGGACAGAAAAACTAGTATTCCTGTCAAGATTTACAAGACTACCAATTGGAAAGAAAAAGATAAGCATCTACCATTAGAAGTCTTATCACAGCTCCTTGATGTGACCAGATCATCAAAGTCTAAATCGGCACTCTTAATGATCAAGTAATTGTTTTTATCTAAACAGATTACAATTTGATATGACAAAATGAAACGGCAACGTAGAAAGAAATATACATGTCTTCACTCAAACTTAGGGAATTAAAAAAAAATGTAAAATGGGTCATTAGTATTTTCAAATATTTGTGTTAATATATTACACAAAACACTTTTATGCAAAAGAAAAAAAACATAAAAAAAACATTTAATTTTCCCTTCCGCCAGCCAACATTTTCAGCTTTTATGCACGATTTAAAACTTCGACTTTTACTGCCACTTTGAAATGTCGCCTTTAATCGGTGTTGCTTTGACTAACATTACAACTCTCATATTGGCAAATTACGATATATAATTCACACTTTGTACACTGTGTGTACCTTTTATGGATAGAAACCGCTGGCCTTGGACAAATCATCATCTGAATATTATAGTGTTATATGTCAACTTTTGATATAAATGGAGATAGATATATATTTCAGACCCGGGTACAATGGTATATCTACATATACAACTATAATACGAGATTTCTACACTCCACGAGGTTTTATCAGATTTACATTGCTATACCTCCAGATCCAGACTATTACCATTAAATAATAATGACTTAATTATCTATTAAGTTCAGAATAGAGTTGGGTCTCTGATCTTTATCATCAATTGCTTGTGTCTAATAATTGTTAAAAATCAAAATTACTACTATTAGTAGTACCATGATAAAATGGTTTGCATGGTTTAATATAAATCGGTGGACAATTTTTCGAAAATGTTTCAGTACAGAATTTGGGGGTATTACACAGTTAAGAAGTCATGGCCTATATCTAAAGGAAATATACGGATAAATTTCTTAAAGTACATTGATTGAACTGAAATAATAAAAAGAGAATGCTTAACTTTTAAACAAAACCAATCAATGTCAAGATATGTGATTACTTATGACAATTGACTATGTTACTAAAAATGATACAAGGACGTAAATGTTAGGATTACATACATAATTAAACATTGATGTTAGAACTAGATATATAGGTCAACAGTTACACTTGTAATTGACCTAAATTTGGACACATGTATTTACTATAAGGTTAAAACCAGGAAATTAAAAGTATACGAAAATAAAAAGTAAAATCACAAAAAAACTAAACTCAGAGGAAAATCACTTTGGAAAGTCCCTAATCACATGGCAAAATCAAATGACATAACACATCAGAAACGAATGGAGAACAACGTTATATTCCTGATTTGGTACAGGCATTTTTAAATGTAGAAAATGGTGGATAAAACCTGGTTTTATAGCGCTAAACCTTTAACTTTGTACGACAGTCTCATCAATTTTTTTACAATGATGCGTAAACTAAACAGACATAATATATAAAATAGTCAAAATATGGGTACAGCAGTTATCATCGTGTTACAATATTAAAAGAAACAATTTCGCGTGCCTGACGTCAGAAATTTATACGTCACATATTTTTATCGTTCAATGTTTATACGAATGATTTTAAAATTTCACGTGGGCACTGTTAGCATACAGGGTTAAAAAATCAAAAGTATGTGAAAATTAGTTTCACAAATAGACCGATATCTAAAATATTCTAAAAGTTCTATATAATTTATAAGAATCCACAAATGATTCATTCCACTACGTGATCAATAATTTTGACGTTAGTGGTCTAACGTATTTTCTAATTTATAATAGAAACATAACATAATGACGATGTCTTGAATTTTATCTAAACGGACACTATATAATTTCATATCATTCTGAATGCATTTTTATCTTCATACCTTATAAATAGACGGTATCATTTGAAAAATAGATAGTGAAACCCTAAAAATTTTAGAAAAAAAATATATATATTGCACGTAACATGAATGGTCTCAACAGCCGACCGTGCAAGGGCTGTATAGCCAGTCAAGGTCGTTAAAGCTTCTACAAATAAAACGAACATGGCATGTTTTGTTACAACATTTTTGTTAAATATCTTAAATTTAGAAAAATCTCTCTCTGTATAGCTATTATTCCATCCACATTTTTGGATACACGTGCTTTGTCTTTTCATATTTTATAAATTCGTTATTACTTTAAGAAAAAAAAACTTGTAATTTTCAAATAATTTGGCCTCACTTAAGATACCTTAGTTGTTGGAAAACGCATTTATACAATTTTAAGATTATACAATATAAAAAAAATATATTGATATATTACGATCAATTATCTTTTGAGGGTTGAATTGATTGATTGTTGGTTGCTTAACGTCCAGTGGCAAATATTTCATTATGTTTAGTACGAATAGGTGTAAATAAAACTCTTCTTTTATTAATCAGTTCAAATTTCAAAACGCTAAGGTTCACGATCCCGCTTCTTGAGGCTTGTCAGTCCCCTGGAGAATCAATAGCAAAAGGGTCGAGTTTTATGATTGGTATTTCAGTCTGAGACAGCACGAATTCATCTCAATTTAATTTGAAATTTTTAGATAATATTCACTAACGCAAGGAATCAGAATTTTAATGTGTATGTTTTGTTTTTCTGCTGCTTATTTTCTGTGCTTGATAACGATTTGACTATGTAGATTTGTTGTTATGTCGAGCAGAAAGATCTGTAAGGTCCCAAAATTACGTTTACCGGCTCATCATTCTTCTTTTTTTTTTTGCCAAAAGGCTGTAATCCGTCGTCCATTCTTGTAGTCTGTCTAACTAGTGATTTACATTTTATTAACAGGGAACGGTGTTGTCTTTGGTAATCGTTGAAGGCTGTATAATAATTAGGAATGCCAATTTGTGTTTACCTCGAGGTTATATAACGAAAAAACAAGGTTAAGTAACTTGCATATGTATCCAAGTAAAACTTTGTCAACCCAATCTTTTTAGATGAACTCCCTAACTGCACATAACAGTGCATGCATTTAGTGTTATCAATATTAATTACGTCATGAGACAATAAAATGCATCAACAAGCGACCAAGGTATTCTTATGATAACATCAATAATTCTATGGAATAACAAATTTGTAAAATAATCTGAATTATTTATAAGTAACAACGCTGGTCTCATACTGTGTCATATTGAGTAATTTAAATCACCTTATAGTATGGGCTTTGCTCATTGTTGAAAGCTGTACGGTGACCTATAGTTGATAATGTCTGTGTCATTTTGGTCTCTTGTGGACAGTTGTCTCATTGGAAATCATACCACATCTTCTTTTTTATATAAACATATAGATATTGTTAGCGTGATTGACCATGTTGTCAAATTTAAAATTTTGTACATTGTAAAAACAGTTATGATATTTTACTGGATTAATTTGTTTTCCAGTGATGAGTTAGATATATGCATGGCTGGGATATTAAAAGTGTGTGCAGATGTGTTCCGCGCTATTGATGAGAGCACAAGCTTTAGTGTTTTCCAGTTGGCCAAAGAAGCCAGAAATCAACATCCAAAGATTTTCCTTGAAATAGTAAGGTTTTTCGAATAATTTTATTACTCATGAAAAATGTATGCCAATGCTGGTGGACGTTTTGCCCCCGAGGGTATTACCAGTCATTTTTATATATTGACTGTTTGCAAAAGTATGAATTATTCTAAATACTAAGAATTTTCTTATCCCAGGCATAGATTACCTTAGCCGTATTTTGAACAACATTTTGAAGTTTTGGGTCCTCAATGCTCTTCAACTTTGTACTTGATTTAGCTTTTTTAACTATTTTGTTATGAGCGTCACTGATAAGTCTTATGGAGACGAAACGCGCGTCTGGCGTATTAGATCATAAGCCTGGTACCTTTGATAACTATTTTACATTGTTGCTCGTATACACGGTTCTATACTTTGGCAATGGGGCCTTTAGAACGTATTTTTGTAACGTACCATTAGCTGAATGGCAGCTGTTCGCCCGATTTTAAACTCACCATTTTCTTTTTTTAAAAGAAATATTAATAAAATCTGATATTTTTCATCTTTTAAAATTAACTTTCAGTGCCTTCGACACGAAAACATATTGTGTCTCAAATTGACTCGATATTCTATACTGATGATTAAAGCGAAGGCCGTTTGAATATTTATCGTCGAATAATTCACCGAATGATAAGACATTATGAACCTTACGTGTTTGAATTTTATTATCTAGAAACAAAGATGTTGTAACCCATGTATAATTTTATATTCATTTACTTATGAAAAATTTCAAAACAGTATATCATTTGCATAGTTTAATACGGCTATAGATCCCTTGTTGATTTTTATTTTACTTTTTCTATAAATTTGCTGCTTTGAAAAATAAGGAGCCAATAATTAAACCATTCTACCTGTTGGTAATCTATTTAATATGAGTTGAATGATTTTGAAACCCCTTATAATGTGTTTCTCTACGAACTTTATAAAATTAGGATTGACAAAAAAAACGACATGGTTCGAATCAGGATGAAACATTGTTTGATTTGTGGAAATGAAAAATAAAAAAGTTCTTAACTTATTCACTTGTTGTTTACAAAGTATGTATTATATATTTCTTGTGATTTACATGAAATTATTGAATTACAGTCTGTGCTTCAGAACGAAGTTTTCAATAGAAATTTTAAACAACATACAATCGGCCTATCAACGTATCAATAAATCAATTTATCGATATTATAATAAATAATTCGACGATTAACGAGATTAAATCTTTATATAATACAATTGATACGACTGTTGATAAATATCGAACTATTTTCAAGATCAGTTGTGCATCTTAATTGTTTGCTATTCAAAATGATTGAGTAAATCAAACCAATGTGAACGAGACATCTTAATTTTTGTATTTTCATTTCAGATTGATTATGAACTTTGTTACCTGTTGATACAATACCATTTAGAGAGCAATCATTTATATGATGCAATTGACTGAAGTAAAACGCAGATCTTTATCATGCATTTACCAGTAGTCCAGTTTTGACAATTTTGAAGTTTCTGTAAAAGTGATCAAATTTTAAATATACTTTTCGTTAGGTTGCTGTCGTATGGATGAATATCATTCAAAAATCATTCATTGATATAACAGCTAATGTATTTACTCTTTAATATTATAATGCTAATGATATAATACTTGCGTATGATATACGTTTGAAACGTTATGTTGAATCAGTTTATGTAAACTTTCTCATATAACTATTGTTTCGACAAGATTTACAATAGTTGTTTAAATGACTCTATTTAATTAGATATATTGGAACTCGAAACCTTTATTAAGAATCTTGTCTTGTTGCTCATGAAATCTAATTTATTCTAATTGACTGTGTTGATTTATCTTTTTTAAGAATGTTTATAACCAAATCATTAAAAAGTATCTAGTTGGAAACGAAAAAAACAATTTGTCAAATGAAGACGATTACAATTTTGTTTCTTATACTTATTTTCATGGCTAAGACACATTTAGCCGAAAGTGTCCACCTATATGTAGGTAAATCTAGCATGTTGGTTCCTCGCCACTTTTAGGGATATGTCTCTTGACTTCGATATCTTTTCCAAGCATTGTTAACGAAAATACGTTATATGAAAGAGGGACTATCAGGAAACCGAAAAGAGGAGTATCATTTTGATACTCATACAGCCTATGCTCGGATATTCGAGTACCCGTTGACATTCCTAGTAAATGAGGATTATATAATATTCGTTTTGGGTGTTTGAGCTTTTGGTTTTGCTATTTGATAAAGCACTATCGGTTTTGAATTTTCCTCGGAGTTCAGTATTTTTGTGATGCTACTTTTTAAGTGATTGAAATCAGGAGAAAACATTCCGAAGGACATGATTTGTATAAAGATAGATAATACTGTAAGATAATGTTATGTTGTGGTTTGCATTAACTGTGTTATTTATCATGCATTCAGTTTAGAGATCTTTTTTTATTACTAATGATGATTTTAATTGTACAACTTGTAAAGTTTCTTTTTATTATTACAATGGCTGATACGTGTTATACTAAGGGATGGTAGAATTATGTCTAACACAAATTTTTAATCAAACTTCACCATACGTCTATGTGTCAGTCATGATTTTCCTGTCTTTTTCTTTTCATTTAAAGATGAAATTCATGACACATATTTCTATTTTTCTATCACTAACCATGGTTATGTAAAACTAGCTATAAGGAACGTCTTATCCTTTTTCTAAGCAAACAGTTCATTGGTAGATAACAAGACCTCGTTGATAAATATTAACACAGTGGTTTCGTAGAACAGATTTTAGGTACTGATTTGTTTATCATCTCATTACATGGTATAGTGTTCTTTTATTTGTCTTTGTTAATTATTACTTCTACTGTTCAGTCTATATTTTTAGTTATAACCTTTTCCACGTGTCTCGGTATTTATACATCCCGTCTTTGTTTTATGTGGTATGGTAAATGTTTGTATTTTTGTCTTTCGTTTTTTATATTGTGCTTTGTCTATACGGAATTTACTTTTTCGTTGTTGCCATATTAGTTGTTTTTTTTATAATGATTAAGATTTTAACACAATGTTGACTGCTGTAACCTTATTTTTGAGATTTTTACCAATTATTGCTGTTTGTTTTGTTCACACATTTATGTCAAAATAATGGAACTGTATTCGCCTGGCATAAAAGTGAGGTTTAACTGGTTATAAAACAGGTCAAATCCACAATATTCTATATCAAAAAATGCTTTTACCAAGTCAGGAATATGACACTTATTATCCATGGGATTGTTTGAGTGTTTTATTTTGCCATTTAAATATGGACTCTGTTTTAATTTTTTGAGTTCGGTATTATTGTTACTTGACTTTTTGGACAGTCAATCAATTTCAATTTAATTTTTTCAACTAAGATTTAGTTTAAATGTTTTATTCTTTTTATCCTTATTGCAGTCACCCTTGGTTTGTGATAATAACTTATAACACATGATCCGATTTTTGTAAGTGTTAGTTCAGTGCTTCAACACTTTATCGGACTATTGCTAGTCTCAAAAGACGTTTTGATGTAGTTATGTGCAATAAATAATAGTGCGTATGAACATTATTCATATTTGTTTAAGTGTACATCTAGGGAGAACAATTCAAACTGTTAGATAGTCAAATCTTAAAAAATACTTCAAAGGGTTTTACGGACACCATGTATATCATAAAAAAAGTAATAATGGTTCTCCTTCTAAATAAGAATATGTTTTAAGATCACGTTAACAGAAACAAATGTCTCATAAATGTTTGTTGTACTGACAATTAGGAGATATGACGAAATAATTGGTAGTACGTCTCAGTGTTACGTTTGAAAGATCTGACGTTCTCATTGAACATTTGATGACACTTAAATATAACCAATCTAATAAGTTAATTCGGATCAAATGAAGAGCATATATTCAGATGGATAAAGTTAGTATAAAACTAGATAAATTATGTTTGTAATAAACGTTTTGTTGTATTTTGTTCAACGATTCTATTTTACCAGTATTTCAGAGCTATATATATGTTTCGAATTAGGATTTTTATTGTTTATTCTTGAAAATGCCTTTTCTGTAATTTCAGTGATCAAATATACAAGCATTTAAATGGTTGAGATATGTCGAAACACTTGTTTAATAACATTAAACAAATTAAACAATATTGTTTGGTACATGTCCTGTTCCAGAAACCCCGTCATTGTTTGCGTGTAGTTGTGTATATAGACATGTATGTCTGTTAGTAAGATTTCAATAGTCACTGGTCAATCAATTAGTGCTTACACCCAGAAAGTTATTAAACTTGTCTACGGTATATTCATCTGCCTTTTGTGACTACCATATGAGCAGTTACTTAAATTAAAACATTCAATGTTATTTTTTTCTAATATTATTTAAATTCTTACATTTTCCTGATTGCAATAAGTGACGACGTGTAATGATATTGTATTGGTAAAAGGTTCATACGGCCGTGCACATGTACATCACATGAACATATAATCCTATTTTGATAACAAAAAATTATAAGGGTTTTTTGTCAGAAAGCAGAGATTTTTGTTTGAGCAAAACATGTGTATTTGTCAATAAAATTTCTGTAGACTTTCTTGTTAACTTTATAAATAACCATACGACTTATTCCTCTTTTATTGGATATGAATTTCGACAGAATATAGTATGTGCGTAATGTGATACAAAAGACGTTTAAATAATCCATGGTTGCTTGCTCAACGTTGACATTTAGCACAAGAGAGTCAAACGATACAATACGGACACTCAAACGCCATGGCTATAAAAGATAAAGATCAATAGTCAAACAAAGAATGTATGTAAAAAAAAATCATAGAAAACAAACTCAAGACTTAGCAGTTACTTTATGCATAAAAATAATTACTTCATTTCCAATTATTACGAAAAGTAGGTTTTTCAAGGTAGGTCTACCAAGGATGCAAATAAAACACTGCCACTGTAAATGAAGGTACGCTTGATAGGACCAGAAATATAGCAATGATGCAAACCATTATTTTGCAACATTGCGAAAAGTCTGTAAGTTCTAGAAACAACTGTGATTTGATGTTTCAATTGGCAACACAAGTAATCCAAGACGTAATTATGAAAAAAGCAAAGTATTTTATAATTGTGATTCAAATTCATTGGATGGTGAAGATTCTGGTCTAATGAAATTAGTATGTCAAGGCTGTCTGACAACTCTTGATGGCATTATTATTAATTGCGTGTAACTGTTATGTGTGTTTTTGTTTGGTTTTGATGTTTTGTTTCTATCTATTTTGGTTTCATGAACTCTAGTGAGATACACTTTTGGAAATACCAGTGTTAAGAATTACATTATGCTCATTATCATATCTTATTTTCTACATTTTTGTTAAAGAGATTGTGAAAACATTTATGCTTCATTCTTAATATTTCATAACTTCGGATTCAATATAAAAGAGAGGCGTGAGATACCAAAAGGATATTTAATACTAATAAGTCGAAAACAAATTGACAATGCCATTGCAAATATCGAAAGACGATGACAAGACAAACAGTACAAACATTACTACAAAGAAAACTAAAGACTGAGCAACACGAATCCCAATAAACACCAGAACGATAAGCAGAGTCTGATGTACATGCGCACCTAACAATAATGAGACTATAAACACATTCTTGCAGGAAAATGTCATAATTTCTATCCAACCCATATATATAGCTAGATATTTTGTATAAAATTCCTTAAACATGTGAATTTGTGTTGTTTCTTACAAGATCTATCGACTTAGTATAAAGTTCAATTTCGTTTAATTTCTTTTTTAATAAAACTAGATTAAACGGTAAATTCCTATGAATCATCTCAAAATAGATGTTTTGAAATACTGAATTTCAAGTTATGATAAAATGTTCCGAAAATGAAGTAGGCAGCACGTTTTGGCACAGTTCTAACAGTTCACAATAAGTTTCGAGAACGTTGAATTCGTTCTTATCCCTGTCTTCTGTACAATGGGACAATGTATAGTATACAACGTGTCTGCTTTCTCAGTGGTTAATAATTAAGTTACTTATATAACCAAAACTATTGATATGGTTGCAGCTCTAGACGACTGAGGATGTATTAATTGAACATAATCACAGCTTTGAGTTGTATTGAGTGGAAACATATATATGCTTCCATGTTGTCCGTCCGCTTATATTAAATTGTAGACGAATATTTAAATAGCATCATAGGTTTTCAAACGAAATAACAGACAATCATAAACATTGTCAATATATATGCAATATTATCATTTTTAAACACACGTTTTAAAACTACCAACACAACTACAAAATGTATAAAAAGTGGTGAATTAGAGAGGACTGACCTGTCTTTGAACAAGGTGCTTTAGTTAATATATGAGCTAGTTAAACGGGATATCACGTATGAAGAACCAGTTACAAATCGTTCGATCGAACTACAAACAGGTTGGAAACGGTATCCTTGTAAGGTGAACAGATAATTGTATTCGTTGTAAACTGGATATAAAACAGACTGCGATTGGAATAACGAGGAAATTGACGTAACAAGAATTGTTTTGAACAATCTTGGGTGAATTTACTTAACGTTATTGTCCTGGGAAAGCTTAACGTTCTAGCCAAACAACATTCCTTATTACGTAAGTAATTTCGGACGTATTTGGAATTAGTCTTTGGTTAACTAGGGTTTAAATATTATGGGCCGTTTTTTGTCGCATTGTCACATTCATTTAACATGTCATCTCAGAAGCTTTAGATTTATTATATCTTCTGTAAGGAGCAATATGTATAAAAGGGTGATACATTTAATAGTTAAGCCTAATATACAGCTTTGATTTATATCTGTTACATTCCAGGCATAGATTACCTTAGCCGTATTTGGCACAACTTTTTGGAATTTTGGATCCTCAATGCTCTTCAACTTTGTACTTGTTTGGCTTTATAAATATTTTGATATGAGCGTCACTGATGAGTCTTATGTAGACGAAACGCGCGTCTGGCGTACTAAATTATAATCCTGGTACCTTTGATAACTATTTACACCACTGGGTCGATGCCACTGCTGGTGGACGTTTCGTCCCCGAGGGTATCACCAGCCCAGTAGTCAACACTTCGGTGTTGACATGAATATCAATAATGTGGTCATTTTTATAAATTTCCTGTTTACCAAACTTTGAAATTTTTGAAAAACTAAGGATTTTCTTATTCCAGGCATAGATTACCTTAGCCGTATTTGGCACAACTTTTTGGAATTTTGGATCCTCAATGCTCTTCAACTTTGTACTTGTTTGGCTTTATAAATATTTTGATATGAGCGTCACTGATGAGTCTTATGTAGACGAAACGCGCGTCTGGCGTACTAAATTATAATCCTGGTACCTTTGATAACTAACTACATATATATCTGGACATATGATTATGTTTTGTAAGTGTAACACACAATCCTAGTTTTAAGCTGAATGATAGGAAATATTTTGAGACAGTTGGTTCAATTGCTATCAAAATAAACTGAAATGTCTGATTTTTTAGGAATGGTAGATCTTCTATTTTATGCAGAAAAGTATTGCAGTACAATTGATTATGACAAACATCAATACATGCGTTTTTTTTTATCGAATGGAACTTTTTCTGCCTTTACTGTTATGAAAATCAACTATAACATAAAGTTTGTTCCATTTTAAATACTTTTTAAAGTGTCTCCAAATCATGTCAAGAAAATATTTAATTCCAGTCGGTTTCGACCCGTTTTTGTTTGATTATATTCTGCGTCGGTCACACAACGTGCAGCCTGTACCTACTGTCGGAGTCAATTATATATGTCAACTGAATCATTCATTCGACTTAATTACGTGCGAATTTCTGACTTGGTTTTATTTATATTATTTTGGATTTTCAAATTGAAACAAGTTGAGACATTTACTTTCAAGAATTTATGTTTTGTGAGTGCACAAGATTGACTGTAAAATTCAGAGTTATGTTTCGTTTGTCGTATAAATGTATATGTACTTTACGTTATGAATGTGATCTATTTTTCAAATATTTATGCATTTTATACTTGTTTAATAAGATTATTTCTGCTGAAGCCATAACCAGCCTCTAACATCCACCGATGGTCAGTTTGACTGATCTACCACTTCCGAATCTATACATAGACTCAAATTAGTATTTTAATGTATAATTATTAAACAATGTAAAAATGCGTTAGGTGTATTTATTTTGTCTAAGACGTATTTGGCAGAAGTTTTGAGCGTGGTTTTGTTGTAATTCAAATATTGGCAGTGAAAAAGCACAAATTATCATAACTATCAGACACATGCTTAGTTTCAAAAGTCATCTTTTGATATTTCTATCACATGTATAATTCAATTAAAATGTGCTTTTTGTGTGATTATTTCATTTTAAAAATCCTTAACTGTGACTGCTATATACAAAGAGAGCACCTGTTATGAGGATAACACCATTAACATTTTCAAATTATATTGTTTTGGAGTTTTTTTCTAGAAAAAAATGTAATTTCGTCATTCAAGTTAGACTGATGTAGTGCATGCTATTACTATTAAATGGATAAGTGTTGAAGATTTATACATACATGTAGGAAGATACTTATATTGTGACGATTGATAACACTTTAAAGATTAGTAGCGTGTAAAGTACCGACAAGTGGTGGTAGACGTGTTTACCACAGGGAAGTAGTTCTTGTTAGAATATTTGTCCGGAAAACGTACTCAAGGAATCTTTGGGTTTATATACAAAAATATTTCAGATGAAGATGAAGATGATTGATGCATATTTTTATTTTAATGAACGTATCTGAAACTGAGCTTGTTTTTGAATAAAACAAAATTGTACACAATAAACAAATCCTATGTTCGCCAAAAGGGTTTACAAAACAACACAAATAATAAAAGGAAAATACTAAATTTGATTGAAAATGTATCTATAAATATTTCAGGTAACAGATATTTATAGATAAATGCTTTCAATGTTTCCTTTTTTTAATATTGTTATTTTGTAGAATTTGTAGCGTTTGTATATTTTTGACTGCATTTTGAAAGTCCAGTTTGACTTTAAGATAAAAAAAAAAAAAAAAAAATATATGGGGGCCTTACAAGTTTTGAAACACTCTAATGACTGCTATGCAGTGTTTGAGCTGTCATCCTTGTCTTTCAGATCAACTCTTTTCTCAAACTATTGGTTTTCAATACAATTAAGATAGCATGAATAGATAAATGAAGCAGTATTTTGATCACTAGAATCTCGAATGCGTTGGAAGGATACGGACATCTATATCCAAATGTATGTTCTTTTGAGGCTGTTTGTTTGTTTATGATATCAAACATGAGTAAAATTAACTTCATTAAACAATGCGCTTCCAGATAATGTATTCATAAAATAAAATAATGTGAATGTCACGGCACATCCGGACTGTGTAAAACATAAGAATAAAAATACTTTAATAATCAAATTTTGGACCCTTGCGGGTTTTCAATTTCATACAATGATTACAATGATTTGTGTTATAACAATGAAATAATAAAAAAAGATGCATCACAATAGAACACTGAACAGTTATTGCATGTACATGGAATAGAAAGTAATATGTTAGATAATTAATTAATGTAAGGATTATTCCCCTTTAAACAGATATGGTGATGGTGTTTAGAGCTGCATAAAAATGAAATGCAACCTCAACTGCATTACCTGTGAAGTTTGTATTGGTATGTGTATACAAATTAATCTAAAATGTTTTTTGTACATGTACATATATATGTAGCTAAATCACTACTGGTCAACAAACGGACAACCAAAATTAGTAAACCCTTTGCAGTATAGTCAGCTATGAAAGGACCAGTGATGGCAAATGTGCGCCAATGTACACTAGTAATTAGACGGCCTTATTTGTACAAAAGGATATCACGACCGACTTCAAGGAAGTACACTAAACGCTCGTATGACATGTTCCTTGCTGATCGCAGTGATTAATGTTTAACACCGTTTATCTATTTAAATAATCTGGGTTAGAGGTTTTATATGAAAAAAATAACACTGTATTAAGTGTGTACGAAAGAAGGGGATTTCAAACCAGTAACCTGCAGTCTGATTTAGTAATAGTTTATAACAATAGACTCTTTGATATAAATTTAAGCCACATCCAATATACTTAATATACAAAACGGAAAAATCCTCAATTGTGTACCACCCTAAATAAATAAATAATTATTTATGTCAATGAAAATACACTGTTCCCCCTTGTGTTATGGTCAGTTACTTACATAAACAGGTTGAATAGGGACATACACGCAAAAAGATAAGCATAAGTGTATATTTTTTTATTTCGATATTATAAGAAAATAAACCCCGTTCTCACTTTTTAAGGTTGTCAATCTATTTAAATATAGAAATGTGTTGCAACTGGGGAAACTTTTTTTTCGATATGTTACTTTTAAATTTCATTAACATTCGATTGTAGCCAATCACAGCCATGTAATTAATGGAAATGGCATTCAAATAATATAACTTTAAATTTAACGTAAATCACATAAATGTACTAGGATAAATACGGTTATAGGGTATTTATAAAATTGATTATGTAGGATGAACAGGCATGTGTAAATAATTCTCATGTTGCCAATGAATGCAATTAACAAATTGTTCTCATCAAAATTAAAAATTAAAGATTTTCACACGAATGTGCTTCAAAGTGCAAAAAATCAACAAAGTTTTGAGACTGAATCTGGCGAATAAGTCGAAAGAAAAACGTCCAATGTGGCATACAAAGTACATGTATAGCAAATACAATTGTTTCAAAAAGTAGTGTAATTAAACAAAATAAAATGTTTACATTTTTAGGGGGACTAAACTTGTATCTACACCTCTAGCATGGTACAAGGAATAACAATAAGTGTCCAATAGCTATCAAAGGTGCCAGTCTTATAATTTTTGAATACGCCAGACGCACATTTCGTCTACATAAGACTTATCAGTGATGTTGAGATGACAAGAGTTAGAAAGCCAAACAAGTTCAAAGTTGAAGAGAATTAATGACCTAGAATTCCAAAACAATGTGCCAAATACCGCTAAGGTACTATATTCCTTGGATAGGAAAATCCTTAGTATTTCGAATAAGTCATACTATGAAACAGTAAATATATGAAATGTTTATATAATTGATATTTGGTAAAACCAAAATGCTGATATCTGGGCTGGTGATACCCTCGGGCACGAAACGTCCACTAGTAGAGTAATCGACTAATTGATGTGAATAGTTATCAAAGGTACAAAGCATATAATTTGATGTACCAGAAACAGGTTTCGGGCGTCACTGATAAGATTTTTGTAGACGAAACGCGCGTCTGTCGTAAATACAAAATTTCATCCTGGTATCTATAATGAGTTTATTCGTCTACAAGACTCATCAGGAACACTTAGATCAAAACAGTAAGAAAGCCAAACAAGTACAAAATATGATAGCATTGATGTCCCAAAACTTCAAAAAGTTGTGCTTAATACGGCTATGGTTATCTATGTCTGGGATGAGAAAATGCTAAGTATTTCGATAATTTAAAGTATGATTAACTAATCAGATCTTTAGACAATTCTTAATGTGGCTAGCACTGTGACTTTGAGATGAAGATATGCAATCAAAGCGATGTGTCTGCTTTTGTGGGTTTTTTTGTTTTTTTTTTGTTTTTTTTTTTTTTGTTGTTGCTGTGAATGAATTGATTTTGTGTAATGAATGCATACCCTATATCCTTTGTGTTTATTTTTCTGTTTCAGCAAGACATCTATCACAAATATGGTATAAATGATTTGGTTTTCTTACTTTGCATCTATAAAAAAAATGAAAGTAACCAGGGTTTTAGTAGTTTGATAACACACGCTTGTGCATGCCTAATGTTTACTTTTAAATCTTAAATGCTCGAATATAAACATTTTGTAGATGAGAGATATTACACATCAAATGATTCTACAATTATTATAAACGTAAGAGGGAAGTTAAGCTATAGCATAGTTTTCCCCGGAAAACTGTACTTGAAGGGATATTACTTATACGTATGTTTAAATGGAATGAAAAATCTAGCAAACGTAAAGTTTATACAAAGGATGAAATTTTATATATATTGTATGTTGTTCTTCTTTGTTAGAGGTGACGATGTAACAGTAGGTAAGTTATTTTGAGTAGAATTGCACAATGTTGTGTTTTTAATGCAACTTTTTATGTTCGATTTACTATATCATTGTCATCTGATAAGTTATAAACAAAGATGATTTACTATAAGAAAAAAAATCATTGAGCTGCTGCTAAAATATAATGTTGCTCATATTACAAATAAGGGAAAACAATATAGATATCTGATTTCGTTATGTTATGTTTATTTGTACGCGCAACATATTATTATGTATTACTAGCGTAGACTATAAGTTAGAAATAGGGTATCAGATGTAGTTATCATGTTTACTAAACAATTGCACAAATAAAATTTTGTTATCGTTTCCATGATTTTCAATAAGTGCTTTACATGTAAATGTCTCTTTAAGGATCATTTAAAGTAAATAATGTTTTAGCCAAATATGAGTTAAATTGGATGGATACAACCGGTAGTATTCAGAAGGGTGTACTCGCATTTTGACGTCATCTTGTGTGAAGTAAAGCATAACAATCATGATATAGTAGACATATATGCACTTATGTGTAGTCAAAAAATAGGAAGACAGGCTCGTTCTTGTCCTAATAAAGCTGTGTTGCAAGAGGTCAACTTGGTTACATGTATGTAATTCACCGAAAATACGAGGACAGAAAAGCGTTGCATGTAATTTTTTCAAAGCAACAATAAGGAAAATGAAAACAAATAAGCAAGGATTCTATTCTAATTTACAGGAACCAAAATTTGTAAAAATGCCAAGCAAATTGGAGACGGTTGTTTTCTTAGATGGAGGCTAAATTCTTTTGGTTATGATGAACAACCCTTGTCTTAGTTCAAAATAATATAAATGTTATAAAGGACAGAAATGATTTGCAGAATGTTATATATATAGAAATAAAATTGAAATAAAGTCATGATCCTATTACTAATGTTTTGCAAAATACTTGTTTCTTAGGACTGTGTGAATATTTCAAGATATCAAGTGGACGATACCAGACTATCACAAAAAAACAAAATAAATACGCAAAAGGCTGCAAAAACCAATATAGAAACGGCCCAGGCCATTTGAAAATTTCCAACAATCTATGGCTTCCATGAATTATTTCGATTCTAATAGGACAAATACGGTCATTCAAATACTGAAGCGAGAGTTGGTTTTGTGTGTGTTTGGATGATCTTTTTTACTCTCTGCCGTTAGATAAAGCTCAAATATCTTAATAAATCCGCAGCTTGCATGGGTCATTTCGTGAATAACAGCTAGAAATTAATTCTTCTTATTCTCAAACCCAACATTTGTCATTTTTAATTTACATGATTTTCTCGTAAGCTTCCGTCAAATCCAAAGTTGACATTTCGTAACTAAGGAGCCGCCATGTAGACTTGCTGAAATTAGTAAATTCGCAAATAATGCAATAGAATAGAAAATAAAACAAAATCTACCTCAAAAATCAGTTGTAATTCAATATCATACGAATTTCGACGATTCACTTAACAGAAAACATTCAACTTTAGCGGTTTCATTTGTATGACGACATGTTTTGAAATGACTTAAATGCGCCAAAAATTTAATAGACGTTCGCGGAATTTTATTTTATTTTTATTTTGTTGATTTCTCCGAGCTCTTGTGCATTAGTTCTTTTTATTATGCATCCGAATAAGAATTACAGTTATTTTGTCTTTTTTCAATTGGATATAGGAAGATGTGGTGTAAGTGCCAATGAGACAACTCTCCATCCAAATAACAATTTAAAAAAAAAGGTAAACCATTATAGGTCAATGTACGGCCTTAAACAATGAACCTTGGCTCACACCGTGCAGCAAGCTATAAAGGGCCCCAAAATTACTAGTGTAAAACCATTCAAACGGGAAAACCAACGGTCTAATAGCACTTTTTAAAACAATAAAATCGGCAAAGGGTCTGCAAATAGGTTCCAATACATGTCGATTTACGTGGGAAGTATACTGTAACAGCCATTAATATGCATATCTCTGAGTCTGCGCTCAGTATAGATATATCGAGAATTTTTTTACAGTATTGTTTACAAAGCGAAAGAAGCACGTCATATTAGAATGATATGTTAAAAACGTTTTCATATTTTTTATGAAAGACGTTTTAAAGTATCCTCAAGTGTAACACCATATATACGATACAATGTGATTACTATTGTTGAACGCACACCGTCATATGTCGAGTGCACCGACGATTTTTGCAATGCAAAAACAAAAAATTGTGCAGAATTTGGTAGATTTGAAACAATTTATTAAATCATAAGATTTCTAAAATACTGCTGTCGGATCGTTTGTTTGTTCAATGTTCTTTCATTGTTTATTTGTTAAGTTTCAACCCTCCCCAAACCGCCAAGGGTTACTGGGGAATATGTATATAGTAATTGCAGTTCTTCGTCCGATCTTCAGTTAAACATTTTTCAAAGAGGGTCGTTCGTTTGACAATGCAGGATATAAAAGTACGCAGCTACGTCTGGACAGAATGAGGACGTTAAATCCAATGCCTCGTGTACAGATTTTTATCAAACACTTGCAACAATTCTGACCCTACCTACAGGCCATATTACATTGTATTAATTGATAATTTGTTCTCGACCTCAATATGCATGAACTATTTGCAACTGGACCTTTAGCAAACATTTATTATGTTCTTATTGATATAGTGTAAACTCGTTGATTTTCGTATAAATTCGCGATTAGAAAATGAAATGGGCATCAAATATGCAACACCCGAGTTGCAACTCTAATTTGATTATCAATGTATCAATATAACTAATTTAAATGTATTAGAAGTATCAAATTTTTATCATAAAATATTCATAAAAAAAAGTAAAATCATTTGGTTTTTTTATTTTGGTAGGGGTTCCTGTACCCATCATAATTCGACTGGACTACAGCATAAGCGAAAAGAAAGCAGATTTTAGTTTGATCATCAATCATATCAATGTAAAACAACTTCAATATCTATAGCATCACCTTTGTATTAAATTTAAATCCTTTTTGGGACCACAATTTTCAAAGCACAGTATAGTAAATTGAATGCACCTTTTGCTAGTATAGAAATCATTGCATTATTAACCAGCAATTCAATGTTAAGAGTTAGCTACAAAGAAAATTAGTCACTCTATGAAATATCCCATGTAATATAAATGCAGACGCTGCGAGTAACTTTGTGTTAGATTTATCCCTTAAATGTACATTTGTACTATGTATAAACAATACCTCCCGTTTCGTACGATTCGTCAAGTTACGCTTTCGTATGTTCGTTCACCAATATCCTGGGCATCTCTACAATACCTGATCGAATGAGACAGTTTGCAAGGAAAATCCTATAACTTTTTTTTAGGATGTACGATAGACATTTAGAAAATCATTTTAACAGAAGTTAAATATTACGTTAAACGCATTTGTGTTAGACGATAGAACATGTTTTAAATTGAAATATCTTCTTTTGCTAGAATATTTACAATTTTTTGGTACTTGTGAGGTATACGCCAGATATTTAAGTCAGATATAAACTGTGTCCTTGTTATTAATTTGTAAGTGTAAAAGTAACATATGATTAAAAATATGAAAATCACAATTAAGCAACACGTGATTGTTTGCATCAAATATCAAGTAGATTCTGAATTACATCAATTATTTAAATCCTATTCATTGAAGAGAAGATTAATATGTCATGTTCAAATCTAGTAATAATGCATAAAATGGAAAAACACGGCTACTGCACATAATTTGTTTTCTATACCAATCTTTATCATGTTTATCAAACTTTTAGTGATGTTAAGAATAAAATACAATCTGAAACATACAACTATGGCCAAATTAGAAGGACAAAAAAGGACAAATACGGCATGGCGTTGTCAGTTTGTTTTCTATCTATGAGTTTGACTCTCCCTCTGTTATCTTGTGTCCCTCTTTTATAGAATATTAAAAGAATTAGAATGAAAAGTATGTAGCCATATTTTCTATTTTATACAAATCAATGTTGTAACACGGTTCTGAAATGAGTCATATATTTCAGATGAAAAGACCAATGGAGATATAACAGTTACATGTTCGAATGAAAATAGACTTCCATACTGCCAATGGCAACGTGCGTCATCTACTGGTCAATTTGAAGATCTTACAGACAGAGAGAATGACAAATATAAAAACAGAGGAAAAACGATAATGACTATTAAATCGTTTAACTTTGCTGATCGTGGATCATACCGGTGTAAATGTTATGACAGGACAAGACAATATCAATACAGCTCTAGTATGACAATAGGTAATATTTTGCAATAATGTATTAAAGAACTAACAGTATATTTTAAAAGTCCTTTGAGCATTTTATATTTTGCAACCGGTAACCATAGAGACCCCTCAGAGAGTAAGTGCGAGTGATAGTAACGCAAGCCATGTCTAGGTAATGACGTGTACATTGAATGGAACCTTGCAAAACGGATTAGATCAAAGCACATCGTTAATGTATTTCTTTAACATGAGTAGGCATTATATTCGTGATTATTTTTGTCCGAGCTAAAGTGAGGGCTAAAATAACACGAATATAATGCCTACCCATGTTGAAACGACAATAAAGTATAGCTAGTATCAATTATTGCGATTCTGATGAGGACAATATTTTGCCCTAGCGATAGTGAGCACCTATATGGTTATATGTGTCCGATGTGTATAAGTGTGGAGGGTTTGTGTAGGCACTTCCATGGACACCCCCCCCCCCCCCATTTTGTTTGTAAACAAGCAAGCGACTGGCAACGTGATTTTTCAAAGGGAGGAGTTGTGAACAGCTAGCATAAACGGTTGTATCTAGGTCAAATATGTCAATTTTGCATCGCAACACATTACAGTCATGATTAATGAACTAGTAACAACATGTACATCATTTAAGAGTTTAAAAGTGTTTAAAGTTAAATAGAAATATAGTGAATACATGCCAATTTGATAAAATTCATTATTCTGCAGTAGTCAATATACGCATGTTCAAACAAATTCTATTTGATTTAGAGAATGAGTTTCTTCACAAAGCGAAAGAAGCGCGTTATATTAGAATAGTTAATTATACGACTCAGTTTATACTTACTTATTAAATTGTTGTGGTATTAATTAGTTATCACAGTAAGAAAACTTTGTACCAGAACTACATGTTCTAAACTAATTTACAATGAGGTATATAGAAAAATAAATATCGTGTCGATAATATCGATAAATAACACACTACTGGTATTTACTAAGTGAAGTTTAATTTTCCTTTTCAACCACTTTTAGGGGTACCGAGACGAATGCAAAAAAATAATAGGTTTAATATTTTTAAGAAATAACATATTTGTGAATTTCGCGCGTTAAAACTTTAAAACAAAATTTAAACCAAGACTCGTGCATGTTTCATTCATTACAGTTTTGAAACTTTAGCCCTCTTATAGAAAACGATTAACACCAAACTCATTATAATTTTAACCATGAAAGAGAAGGAAGACTGGTATATCAGCTTCCACTCAATCTTCTTGTGATACTAAGGCAAATGTTATTGGTTAGTTTTTTGAATTTTCGGTATTATCTTCCCTTATCTTATTCTATGTATTGCTGCTTTCCTTGATAATAGTGTATTTCTCAAATGATCAGTGTATGTCTCAGTACAAAAGCGCTATCACAGGTGGAGCAGGATATCATGATAGTATTGTCTCTTTACTTTGTCTTGTACATTCTGTTTACAAGTTTGGCATTATATTTAGTAACAAGGCACATTGATCCTCTCGAAATCTAATAGTTTTCTTCTGCTTTGTCGTTTAATTACATTATATTTAAATTTTTCTCAATTTACACTAATTAGAACTGCAAGAAATGTGTCAGGTGTTGAAAAGAGACATCGATTTGACAAGTTAAGAGTAGGGTGTCGACTTGAAAGGGCTGAAACAGACTCAATACAAAGACATGTACAGCGATATCAGAGTGAACTATAATTTGAGAACGGGACATCAATTTTAGACCGGGTGTCGATTTGAGCATAAAAAAAACCAACCTAACCATTCATGATTGGTTTGTTTTTAGATATAGCAGATATACGAACAGACTATCGTTTCTACTGTGGACAACCTGGAAGAGATTATAGATGGAAAAGAAAAGAAGGCTCCCGATATAATCAAATTAAAACAAACAATGACTACACCATAAAGTCTGATATACTTACCCTATCGTACGTTTGGTTGGGTCAAAAAGGTATATACAGGTGTTCATATCAAAATAATGGATGGCATGATGTGGATTTCTATTTAGTTGTAAAAGGTAAATCAACGACATTGATTAACAATTTATATTTTAGCGTACAACAGACATTGAATATTAATCTTAGGATTTTGATAAAAAAAAATATAAAATGAAAGATTTTTCTATGTTAGTGTCGTTGTTTTGATACGAATAATTTATAAATTCCTGTCGATCGAAATGCTATTCTGCATTTAACTTCATCAGGAACGCTCAAAGCTAAATGTTTTAAATAAAAAGAATTATAAGAATAAGTTACATGGCAAAACTTTGTCAATATAATGAAATTATAAATACCAGTTGTACAAGTAAAGGGTTGACCAACAATTATTTATTTATTGTATGTGTCATATCTAATTTATCAATACACAAGTAGTGAAATTTTCAATTTCGACATGTTAAAGATGACCTCTCGACATAAAGTGTCCCAATTATATTAACTTTTATATTTATCAATGAAATCAGCTTAATCGTAAAAGGCTTGAATACCGTTACTATTCTAGCTAATTCATGGCCAGCTTTTTATATTACATTGTAGATGATCAAGTTTTGGTTGAGAGAGAGCAATATACAAAAACAAATGAATATATCTGGAGGTCAATCAACAAAGTGTTTTCAACAATACAGTTTAATGGAACACACCTTAAATCGTCCAAAGTTATCAACTACGACTTCTAGTTCTACTTAATCATGTCCTATTAGCACAACAACGTTAACACACACATATATATATACTTAAGTCTCACTACATTAAATCAGCTTGGTACTCAAAAAAGATGGGCAAAAGATACCAGAGGGAGAGTCAAACTCATAGATTAAAATAAACTGACAACGCCATGCCTAAAAAGTGAAAAGACAAACAGACAAATAATTGTACACTAAACAAAACATAGAAAACTACAGACTGAAAAACACGAGACCCACCCAAAACCGGGGGTGATCACAGGTGCTCCGAAAGGGTACACAGATCCTGCTCAACATGTGGCCCCCATCATGTTACTTATGTTATTACAAATTCAGTAAATAATCTAAGTCGGTGGGTCACATTCGTGAAAAGAGAAGAGTATTGTAGTTACGACATCAGGAACATTTCCGATATCATCTGTGAAACGGTTATTCCATAACGGTCAACTAACTCGTGATAGCGTCCGTAAAATTTACGAAGGGATAATTTCAACTGCACTATTTAGAACTTTTGATTCAGTTGCTTCCTTGTGAGCAGCAACCCTTTATCACGGAAATCATGATAGGAAATACAAGCCGGAATACCGTATCTATTGGTAGATCCAAACTTATCATGCAGGCGCTGCTGGAATTTGGCTACATAGAAATGGAAAGTTCACAATTAGGCAGCTGCAATTATCTCTTTTGTAGTAAAGTTTGTTTTTAAACCGACCTTCATTGTCAATTTCTAGATATAAGTCAAGATATGAGGCAGACTGTATCTGTAGTATCCCTTATCTCTAGTTCGATAGGATTGATTCGTTCAACATAGTCACCACATTTTGTATTAATTAATGAGAAAACATTATCTATATAACGGGACGTACAGTAAAAGGATATTGCTAACTTTTTATCTTTCTTCCTAAGAAGTCCCTGTATGAAGTCAGCCTCATAATGATAAAGAAAAAAGTCGATAAGAAGAGATGAACAATTGGTTCCTATTGGAATTCGGACAGGTGTTGAAAAGCACGTCCTCCACACGTAACAAATATGTTGTCAATCAAAATAAATAAAAATTGATAATGTCAGTTTCAGAGGTTGTTTGTTTGAATCAGAGTGATTCTTTACAAAGCAGGAGAGAGTCTTAGATTGTATGTACTCTAATAGATGTTTGATATTTTTTTGTATCCACATCTGATTCACGCTACCTCTATCTAGAATAGGCAGTTTCACAATAACTTTGAAGACCTGCTTTGATTGTTGATAAAATAGATGTTAATCGTTTAGAAAGCGGTTTTGTGGAGCACTTGGAAGACCCAGCAATATACCGTTGTTTGTGAGGACACTTATGTAATATAGGTATCCAGGACAGTGATAGAAGATCTAGTTATACATCTTTGGTTGAAATTCCAAATGAAAATAGAACAGACCTATGATTATCCAGGATTTCCTCTTTGCTTAGTGTCGTGAGGCTATATGTTTAGTTTCCAAGTCAATTGTTAATACCTGATTTATTTATCAAGCAGTTTATGTAATGAGATTTAAATACAAAAACGATGTTTCTGCGGACCCCGTCGGAATGAGTATCTACGTCTTCTCCCTCGTGTTTAGCCTGTCTGCAAATAGGCATTCGAATCGATGTGTGTTTTTAAAATAACATCCTTCATCCTACATTTTAGGTTTTTTTTTTAGATCTAACATTACCAATGGTATATATTCCAAGGTCTATCTATGTTGCAGTGGTCGGGATTGATATTCGTTTGAAGTGTACGTTTGGTCAAACGTTACCAAAGACCACAAAAGTGCGATGGATGAAATTGAACACTAGACAACATCAAAATAGTCTAGGTTCAGATGCTCAGAAATATGAGGGAGGATCAATGAAAAGTCTAAGTCTTGAAATATTAAGTGTAACTGAGAGTGATTCTGGTGAATACAGGTGTGTTGGTTGGAACGAAAATGGTAAAAACAAATTTGTGGATATGCAGCTAATGGTTGGATGTAAGTAAAAAATAATTGATTATGGCACATCATAAAATAATCATTGTATTTCATAGCCACTGAATTTATTTATAATACAACTACTTATATGCTGATCAATTTTGAGGTAATTCTGTCGTCACTTTTTCTCGTCATTAATTGTTCAGATTTTATCAATGTTCTTTGAGTGTTTAGCATTGTATATTAAGACAAGTTAGTGTCCTTAATTGGCCATTCATATAGATTATCGTTTATTTATCTAATTTTTTAGCAATTTTTTCTGGAGGCAAAAACCAAGTTAGTTGTATGCCATGCACATTATTTAAGTGGGATTATTAAACAATGAGTCGTTTAATCAGATTAGTTATTTTGAAATCGATAAGGTATTCACATATCTAAGCGTAAAACAGCTACATACAATAACTCTAGTCGTCATTACAATGTAATATACAGAAAAATGCTTTGCATGTTAGCATTTCGAATTGATATGAAATAATCTTATCTAAACTAAACCTTACATCTCTCCGTGCCAGAGGTCGCATAAGGCCTCTACGCTGACGTTCCATCCCTTTCTATCTTGTGCCACTGTTCTTGTCACATTCAAACTTTTTTGGTTCCTTCCTCTCTGTTGTTCTTCTCCATGCATTTGTTGGCCTAATCTAATTTTCTTTCCTTCCAGGGCCCATTGTAGTGCTACATAACTGTTGGTGTCTCTTTTACGCCTTAGTATGTGTCCTATCCATGTCCACCGTCTTCTTCTGATTTGATAACTAATGTGTCTGGTCTTAGCAATTTTAATTGATGTTTTACTTTTCCATCTTATTTTAGGACCTTTCTTATTAATTGGTACTGTACAGTATTAAGTTTCTTTTTTTCAAGGTTTGTGAGTTCCCATGTTTAAACATCCATACAATAGTACAGGTCTAATGAATGATTTATATATATATGTAATTTTTTTCTGCCAATTCCTCTAGCATCACATGTATTTCTTAGGCGATGTAATGCCCCTCTTGCTCTCTGAATTTTGGTCTTGGTGTAACACAACGTATTATACTTTAATTTTATTCTGTTTAAAATAAATCTTTTAAAGTTGAATTTCATATTTAAAACTTGTGATAAAGAGATTACGTCCCTTGGTATGTTAAAGCTGTCAAAGAGCGAGCTCCGTTAAAATTGAAATTATATTTAAAGGCAACAATAGTGTCGCAAACAATTGACCAGTTGTTTAAAGAACTCAATCAAGAGCAGATTCAGCAGTTTATTCAAAGTTTAGTTTGAATTAAATCGCCAGAAATTGAGGGCCAAGTTGAAACTCGTGATGTAAACAATGTAAACCATGTGAACAAAGCAAATATGGCGCTTATTCTAATCCGCTAACGGGAAAAAATAGTCAAACAGATGATGACAATGTTAAAAACAATGATAAAAACTACAGTTACAATCACATTAGTCAAGACCAAATAAATTCAGCAAAAAACTCATAATCTAGTGATCGAGTGAAATCCTTCTTTCTACTTGAAGAAAATGTACACGGCACGCCCAAACTTACCCGATCTTTATGGCTCAAGAACGTCGAAATCTATAAAGCCATTTCTCTCAAAGTCCATGCTGGGTGTATAAAAGGTATCCAAAGAATCAGAAGCATATAAAGAATATATATATATTGATAATGAGGAAGACAGACTGTCATTGCTGATTCAAGTTGCAGGCAGATTACCTTGCATCCGGAAAATCCTCGTAGTCCCTCTTATATCCAACCAGATACCATACGAATAAAAGTTTAAAATGTTCCCTTGTCAGCGGACGACGAGCACAGGTACCTATACATAGTGATGTTAGTGATAAAACTGTCAAAATGAAAAACACCAGTAAATCAGACGAAGATGGACAAACTATAAAAAGCACAACAAAAACTGTAAAGATTGCTGATAGTGATGTTCAAGAAAAAACAACCAAGTCTCAACAGTCCATTGACAAATTTGTTAAAACACCTTTATTTAAAACGTGTTGTTTTCCATTTTTTACATCACTGGGTCGATACCTCTGCGGGTGGACTATCAGTCCCCGAGGGTATCATCAGCTCAGTAGTCGGTGCTTCGGTACTGACATGATTTAACAAACTTTACTAAAATTGTCGGTTTATAAATTTTAAAATTATTATGAAACAAAGGTTTCAACTCCCTCAGGCAAAGTTGACTTTAGATGAATTTGGCTATTTATTTTAGGTATTTTTGACATAAAGCTCTTCAACGATTTTCGGTACTTATACATCTTTGGATTTCAAATGTTTGGCTTTGAGCGTTCCTGATGAAGGTAAATCCAGAAACGCGCTTCGGACGCAATAAATTATAAAACGTGTTGTTTTCCATTTTTTAGGACAGATAAGGCCAGGTACAAAAGCGAGATCACTGCCAACACCACCAAAAGACTTCATGACAAAAACAGTCACAACAGAATGTTGTTGTTGTTATTGGTTTTGGTAGGCGGCTTACTTGTGTAGTAATTGCGCCTTAAATTCATATAACATAACTATTATGTATACTTTCAGTCCTTAATTTATTTTAGTATAACGTTTTGGCGAGTAATTATATGAAACTTTGACGAACATGGTTAACTGAGCTACTAAGAAATAGATAAATGTAGAGAGAGAAAAAACACATAATAGAAGGAACATGTAATAGGAAAATGAAAAAAAAGCAAATGATAGTCCATAATGAAATGTACATTATTATTGTATATGATATCAAACTACCAAACCGACATATAGCAAAATGGTGAATTCCTATAACATACAAACAGTTTCTGTGTCTCTAGATTCTATTATTTGACTCATGAATAAAAACAACACTATTTTAGAATTGGCGAATTTTGTCATGGCTTTAATTTTTCAACAAAATCATAACAACAATTACATTTTCAAAAGGCCAAAGAATAAATCATTCAATGACAATATAATTAATGTTTTTCATTGATTCAGTAAAGGGCAACCAGTACTGAAGAGGTGACAACTGGGCTTCCAGCACCACAATACGATAAATTCCGCCATACACATTGCTTGTAATGTTCAGCTTTGTTAGATCATATCATCATCCATCAAATGTCAACATGTTTAAAAGCCATGACGATTGGTAAAGACTGCATACAAAATCTGTAATTATAAATCATAACGGCAGCAAACAAATATTTAATTGGGGTAGGTTGTGTTGGGTTTTTGTCCTTGCACCCGTCTACAGTTTGTTATAGAATGAAATAACATTACCGAAACAACTGGTTTTATATTGAAATTCCCGCTTATAAATGCACGAGATAATTGCGTATCGCTTATGAACAGAAAAATGTGTATTATACAACCGGTTTTGGTGTCGCTTGCAACAATCAAAACATAAAGAGGGACACAAATCCAAGTCTTATCAATTCAATAAATAAATTTAATTCATATTGATTAAATTTCATTATTGTATATGATATCAAACTACCAAACCGACATATAGCAAAATGGTGAATTCCTATGACATACATACATTGTCTGTGTCTCTAGACTCTATTATTTGACTCATGAATAAAAACAACTCTATTTAGAATTGGCGAATTTTGTCATGGCTTTAATTTTTCAACAAAATCATAACAACAATTAGATTTTCAAAAGGCCAAAGAATAAATCATTCAATGACAATATAATTAATGTTTTTCATTCATTCAGTAAAGGGCAACCAGTACTGAAGAGGTGACAACTGTGCCTCCAGCACCACAATACGATAAATTCCGCCAAAGTTAACAAAATTTGTTAACATCGCCAGATAAATTTATACAAATTAAAGCCAATGACAAATAATTTTCAACATTAAATTAAAATAGCAATTCAATTAAATGGTTACGTTAAATCAACGTAACAAATCAACTAAAATATTAACGTTAAATCAACGTAACACATCAACTAAATATTAACGTTAAATCAACGCGGTAACAAATCAACTAAATATTAACGTTAAATCAACGTAACAAATCAATTAAATATTCAGTATATAAGTAACTACAGAAATGTTCAAATTAAATACTTCAAATTAGACACTAAATCAAATGCATTTTTTTTTTAAAGGTTTGGTTGCACAAAGCAACAAGTAATTCAACAATATTTGTAAATTAAACCGATGAATGCAGTCTCAAATTAAATTCAGTATTATAACTCATCAGGATACAAAGTTCTTGATGAATTATCAATAAATAGATCAATTGCAGTTTGAATTGTATTGATGAAAATATCATTTCCTAAAAAAGAAAGATGAACACCATCAGCATCAAATAAGGCTTGATGTTTGTCTTCAAAATCCAAATGTATAATAGTTTTACAACATATTTTACTGATGAAAGATCTTACTCCTCTATTAATTCGACGTCTAGATTTTTCAATCTTTTCATTATTTAAAGCACCCCTGCAACTAAGACGAGGTAAAATAAAAGACCATATAATTAATGTATTCGGCATCGTGCATTTTAAATAACGAAAAGTACTTCTCATGTGAAACAACAAGTCACCATTACAACAATTAACTAAATCATTTCCACCACAATAAATAATTAAAATTGATGGGACTCCTCTCCAACTTAAAGTGTCATCAATCGTTCTGTCCACATTAAACCATTTCATTCCCGACAAACCAAGCCAAATGATGTTGTATCCCTTTTTGTCAAAGCCTAAATTAGTTCCAGTTGGTCTGTTTTCAGTATGGTCAGAAGCCCTTTTTGTAATGGAGGAGCCAATAATCCATATGTCTCTCATTGCTGAAAGATTATAATTAATTTATACGAATGTATCGTTTGAATGAAGAGGACCTCCATCGACCCATGTTTTTTATTTCTTCTTCAGATTTTCCATTTAAAAATGCATGCGTTGCTGCACCTATTCTAAATGAATGGGTATTGAATCTCTTAACATCATAATTAAGAAATTGTAATGTTTTTGTAAGAATTGAATGAAATTTATATCTAGTCATTGCCTTCCCATCCAAATGACAAATTAAGGACCGTTTTGTTTTGGTCTTGCTGAATTGTAATTTGATAGAGCACTCATTAGGCTACTGTTTGATTTTAAAGCCAATGTAGTTGTCAAACCTCTTTGGTCTGTTTTTGAAAATCGAATAGTAACATAGATAACATTTTTGTTAAAATCCATTGTAACATCATCTTTTTGCAAAACATACCCCATGTCATTGACAGATCTTATAGTAATCTCCCCAACTCTGAGAAATGCTCAAAATGCTAATGAAAATGCTGCCCAAAATAAATAGCTTTCATAATTAGAAAAACAAACTCTTAATAATGCATTAGGCATTTTTGTCATCATTTCAGCTGTTATAGGTTGTCTGATGTCAGGACGTGAATACAATCTGTCAAACCCAGTTAATATTTTTTTAATCAAAAAGGATTGTGCAATATCTTCAAAATGTTCGGCTTTTAGTTTAAAAGACAAACCAGAAATGTAAGACCTGCAAGTTGATGACGCATAATTATTTTTGGACAAATAAGCTATGTATTTCATCGCGTAGCCACATAATTGGTAATTTGCATTCTAAAAGAAATTTGTGGAAAGACTTTTCAGCCTGTTCATAAACATTTTTCGTGTTATTTGAAAAAGCCGCATTAAAGAGTTTTGACGCTTCTAAATCAAGAGATCCCAGAATTCCTGTGGTACTGGTGTAGGTTCTACTTCTCCTGCTGGGGCCGCCTTTTTGAATTATTCTAACTGTCCACGAGATAAAGAATCAGCTATTATATTAGTTACTGACGACAAATGTATAGCTTAAAATTGAAAATTATATTTTAATGTCCACAAAACAAATGTTCTCACAACTGACATTACTCGTTCAGATTTTGATGTTTTTGAATTTAGAATTGACACTACGGCAGAATTATCACAATGGAAAAGAATCGTTTTATTCGTAGAATTCTCCCCCCATAAAAAGATTGCTTAAGCTATAGGAATTATTTCCAAATATGTGATATCAGAGAATATGTCTTTTGCCCAGTTGCTTGGCCATTTTAAACATGCCCATGAACCATTCAAAAAGGCTCCACAGCCTAATTGTTTTCCACCTGCACTATCGGTGAACAATTCCAAATCAGGACTATCAACCCAATCAAAATCCTGAATATATGTATGCCCATTAAATGTTGTCAAAAAAGATTTCCAAACTAATAAATCTTTTTTCATGCCATTTGAAACTCGAATAAAATGGTGTGGCTTTTTTGCTTGACTTAATGAACTATATAAACGTCTGCTAAATGCCCTTTCTGACGGCAAGGCTTTTGTACAAAATGCTAAGCAACCAGTTAAAGATTGCATGTGCTTAAGCGTAACCTTCTTTTGACTTGAAAAGAAATCAATTAATTCCAACAACTTCGTAATTTTGTCTAAAGGAATTTTTATCATCATATTCTGCGAATCAATTATTAAACCAAGGTATTCAATAATGGTTGTTGGACCTTCAGTTTTTTTCACGAGCGAATCGTACAAGTTGAGATATATAAACACCGTAAGATGGTGACAAGGGAACGTCACCATCTAAAAATGGATAATTAACGATAGGAAATGTAAAATCATCCCTTTTATCATAAATTTTACATGTATGACTGAACCAACAACCATTACGAGAACAAACTCCTTTACAATTAAAGTCATAGCATTTGTTAATGCGTGGCTGTTGCGTAGTATGCGTATTAGTTGAAGCAATATCCATTATTTGAAGTCATAATTGGGAATCATTTATATTCCAATTTTTTGTAGGGTTTCTTGCAACTCTTAATCTAAATTGCTGATCATACATGTACCACTTTTCAATAGTACTATCAGCTACTGCACCCCTTATTATAACTATGTAACCAAACAGTTGACTAGCTTTCATTGGATGTCTCTGAATCAAAACTTGTGAATAAGCTAAAAAAAAGCGTCTGTCCAGGTCTCAATATTAATGATTGTTTTCTTTTTTGAAAGATTTGTTTGAGTAATCAATCTACCATCTTCATTTAAACCTAGATAACTTTGCTTATCAAATTGACTACTGAAATTGCTTTTATGCATAATAGATAATTCAATATATTGAAATTGCCAATTTTTCTTTTTCTGTTTGGCTAATGAAAATGTCAGTTTCATTTATATTTGGCAAAATATTAGGTCCATCAAATACTATAGTATCATCAACCTCACCTATTGGCTGGGGTACAGGTGCTGCAACTTGAATGTCATTGTCAAGGTTATGCTGAACAGGATTAGACATGTTCAAATCTTGTACAACTTCAAGATGTTGGTCATTGCGTCGACGTCTTTGTGGAGGTTGTTCATTTTCATTCAATTGAGGCCCTCTCCTTCTTAAATTGCGCGCTGGCGCAGCTTGGTTATTTGCTGGTCTACGACGTCTTGGCATCCTATATCTTCAATGTGTGTTTTATCCTTTTTTGTCCTTGCACCCGTCTACAGTTTGTTAAAGAATGAAATAACATTACCGAAACAACTGGGTTTATATTGAAATTCCCGCTTATAAATGCACGAGATAATTGCGTATCGCTTATGAACAGAAAAATTTGTATTATGCAATCGGTTTTAGTGTCGCCTGCAACAATCAAAACATAAAAAGGGAGACAAATCCAAGTCTTATCAATTCAATAAATAAATTTAATTCATATTGATTAAATTTCATTAATTGCATTGATAGGTATCATAAAATTGTTTAGAAATTTTATCTGGTTGTTCACCTTCATGTCGTGTCTGTGATATAAAAAATTATATTTAGAAACATATTACAAGATATGTGCCAGTTAAATGCTTCCAATGTAAGGACGTCTCCCTCGATTGATGTAGCAAATTACTTGATGAAATAATTTAACTTAAGTGACCATCTGAGAAATAACTACTTTACACTAGTTCCAAATACATAATTATTTGTTTTATAAAATCTAAACTGACGCTAAATGACACTTATACATGTAGTTGAGAGTCTTCCTATTTTCTTATAAGTGCACGGGACTGAAAGTGTGTGTGTATCCGAATAGAAGGTGTTTAAATGAGAGATCTACGACTCCATTATTTTTAGCGTATCAAACATCTGTTTTCGTTGCACATCATATTTTGAGCAGATTTATAGAAAGTGTACAACATCGTCTGTGACTTTGCAGTTTTCACAAATTCCACCCGGGCTTTTCCCTATTTTGTGAAGGTATTTATTGACATAAATTGAGCCAGATCTTAATCTGAATATTATTCGTTCATTTTCTCTATTTATTTGTGGAATAGTAATCTTAAATGATACATTATTTTGGAAGGAGTGTAGTAGTCTTACCCACATTGTGTTTTAAAATGTTTTTTCTTAAACATTTGATGTCTTCTTTATATAGGGGAATATGACAATCTATTGTGTCTTTATTAAGGGCCACTTTGGCAGTCTGGTCTGCAATTTCATTTCCTAAAATTCCGACGTGGCTTGGGATCCACTCAAGTAGTATGTTGCTACCTAGTTTGACTATCTGGTTGTATAGAAATAAAATGTCGTAAAATACATCATTTTTTACCTTAAATAAATTACTCTTTAAGGCTTGGTGAGTTTATAAAGAGTTGACAAACACAATAACATTATTTGGTTTTAATTCTTCTAACCATATAAGAGACAGAAATATTGCCATAAGCTCACAAGTGAAAATGACATATTCTGAGGCAGTTTGAGTGGTTTTTTATTCCATTTCATGTATTGCAAATGCATATGAGGTTTTATTAGAATTTGGATCTTTAGATCATAAATGTTGCCTTTTTTGCTAAACGTTCCTTAGTTGGATGGTTATCTTCATGAATAGATATGTTCAAAAACGATTTTGTGATAGGGCACTGCCTACGTTCTTCGTAGGGTGGGTCACCCATTTCTACTTGCAGTCCACTTGTGGCTACATTTTTATATGCACCGGTAATAATTCGAAGTGCTTGAGTTTGCACCCGGTCCAGTATTTTCTTATGTGAGGCGGAATTATATACTTCACATCCGTAGTCTATTTTGGATCTTATAAGTGCAATATATATGTTTCTAAGAGAATGGCTGTTTGCTCCCCACTTATATAATTAGTACCTGTTAGAAGTTTCATGCAATTTAAGCCCTTACTGCATTTTGCCTCTATATATTGTATATGTTTAAACCAAATCAATTTACTATCAATAATTATTCCTAAAAATTTCACCTCATTGATACTTGTTATAAACTGTTACCTAACGTTTATAATAACTTTTCAGACTTTTTCTTTCTACCAAACACAATAGCTACAGTTTTAGAGGGGGAAATGAGAAATCCGCATTTATCACACCATGATTTAATATTGTCAAGATCTTTCTGTATTCTCCTTTGAATGTAACCAATATTTTTACCATACAACCATATTGCACGATCGTCTGCAAATTGGGAAATAGACAATTATTAATACATGAAGGGAGATAGTTTACTATAACATTGAATAATGTCGGGCTGATGCAAATTTCTTGAGGGGTACCATTTTGGATCGTGAGAAAGAGTGTTATTTATTTTGACCTGTATTATTCTGTTAGTGAGAAAACTATTAACCCAACCGAGCATGTTACCCTTTATCCCAATTTTACAATTTTGTTTATTAGTCCAAACTTCCATATCATAGCAAATGCTTTCTGGAAGTCAATAAATACTCCAACTAAATATTCTTCTTTAAAAATGATTTTTTTATATCGTTATCAAGTCTAATTATTTGTTCCATCGTACTTCTATTTTGACGAAAACCACTCTGATAAGGTGAGTAAATATGATTTTTCTCAAGGTACCACCTCAGTCTGTTATTAATCATCTTTTCCATATTTTTTACAAAACTAGATGTTAAAGCTATTGGTCTATATGCATGTAGGTCATTTGAATCTTTCCCCTTTTTAAAGCTTGGAATTTTTATAGAATGTTTCCAAGCCAGAGGAAGATCTTGTGAGAACCAAATTCTTTTATATAATAGAAGAAGTACACCAAGTGATTTATCA
The DNA here is from genome assembly GCF_965363235.1 of Mytilus galloprovincialis. Classification (NCBI taxonomy): domain Eukaryota; kingdom Metazoa; phylum Mollusca; class Bivalvia; order Mytilida; family Mytilidae; genus Mytilus; species Mytilus galloprovincialis. The sequence goes on from NC_134844.1 coordinate 7,375,475, forward strand.
CTTAAGCTTTTAAACATACTATATGTCACCTTATCTTTACCAGAAGATGTATATGATGTACCAGCAATAGCATCCTGTAATTCATTAAGGGTAAATGGTTCATTATAACTTTGAGAGTTTTCAGAAAATATTGTTTCAAGTTTTCAGCTTCTATAGACTCAATATGTTCTTTATGTGCTATAAATGCTTCTGAATAATTACTTGAACTACTTACATGGACAAATGCTTCAGCTTATATATTAGCCTTTTCTTTAGTAGATTCATATATTTTTTTTTTGTAAATCAAAGTAGGCATAATTCGAGAATTAATTGTTTTACCCATCATTCTCTTAATTGTATTCCATACTTGCCCTATATTATTATACACCTTATCGCTATTTGTCCGCCATTACTAGATATCACACAGGTTCCCGTAAAATTTCGACGTCATAAAACAAAACATCTGACGCCACATTGGAAAAATGATTGTTGAATGCGTAAAAAGTTCAAGCGGCTGGGTCAACCGGGATTAGCGATAAGGTGTATTATTATTCAAGCCACTGCAGAATGTTTCCCAAAATGGTTGCTGTGTTAATTTAATAGTAGTTCTACATTCCTTTTCTTTTTCTTTGTATAATAGATAATCATGTCCACCCCCGTATGTCTGGCCTTGTTACGAGCTTTATTGCGTTCTTTTACAACCAATGTACAGTTTTCATTCTACCAGGGGACTTCTGGTTTCTTATTTTTCCTTCTTTTCTTAGAAGGGATGTGCTCACCAGCAATTTTAATGATAGAACATGAGTACATGATTCATTAATATTGTCAGTAACCATGCTCTCACTAAATTGTTTGTGACATGAGCTGGCGAACCCATCCCAATCAGCTTTTTTATAGTTCAAAATAAACTCGTGTTCGCTGTTTGAACAAGATGAGGTTTGATTCTATGTTGATTGTATTACAAAATGGTCACTACCATATAAGGATTTATTATCTACTGTCCACATTATTGGGTGTGCTAACTGTACACTAGACATTGATATATCAACTCATGACAATTGTAGATCGGAAGGGTTTTGTCTAGTACCTGATCCATCATTTAAAACTATAATATAATTGGTACTAATAGTATTGTGCAATGAGTTACCTTTAGTGTCAGTTTTATTACTTCCCCATAGATAATGATGAGCCTTAAAGTCATCACAGATAATAAATTTACCTTCAATTTGATTAAAAAGATTTATATAATCATCTTCTTTTGTGTCTGTTGATGCAACATATAGGCTAATAATGTTGACCATATCACCATTCATTGATACTTGAGCAACAGAAGTTTCAAATTTTGAAGTTATTTCTTTCTTGGAGTATGGGATGTCTACTTTGACATATATAGCTGTGCCACCCCCTTTATACCATCTCTAACTGAGAAATCTGCAACTGTGTAACCGTTAATTTCAATTAGATCATTGTCACTTTTAAGTTTCTTGTCGGCATATTACATCTGGATAAGTAGAGGAATTTGATAAACTCCATATATATTCTGGACCATTGCTATGAAAGCTATGGAAATGGGCCATTCCAGTTAATATCTGCTAAAGGGGGATGGATGGTCCTTTCTGAGGGGTGTAAAATTTATACATCTAAGGGGTGAAATTTTGGGTTTTTTCACCTGACGCGTTCACTTATACGCAAAATACTTCTGAGGGTCTTGCAGCAGTAAATAATTAAAAATAATTACATCTTATGGGGTTACAAAAATGCTTATGTCAGATCTTAGGGGGTTACAAAAATGCTTATGCCAGATCTTAGGGGGTTACAAAAATGCTTTTGTCAGATCTTAGGGGGTTACACAAATGCTTATGTCAGATCTTATGGGTGCTTTGGAATGTAGACAGTTTCGTATCATGCATTATCAGGTATTGTATTTAAAATTCTGATGGGTACAATCCTTGCAGTAAAAAAAATTCTAATAGGTCATTTCTTTCCATGAAAGCCAATCCACTCAGTATGAGCAGAAACTCTACATCTGATAGGTCTTAATTTTTAGATCTTTCAGTTTTTTCTGATGTTTTTTTCTGATACGTATAAAAAAAAAATTCCCCATCCATCCCCATCTGTCAGAAATTAACTGGAATAGCCCAATTCCACTGATGTATAACAAATGATTTATTTATGATTGAGTCATTATTGTTAATAATATAATTATAAAATACATAATGTTAGTAATGATGTTCTTCAAATTAAAACTCTTTTATCATATATATATATATGATCAATTTTATTTGGCAATCGCCAATGGCAGTCAGCAGGGTTAAAGAACATCAGTTGTTCGACCTGTTAGTCAAATGCGTTTTGTTTAAATATACTTTTTCACTTTTTTGGTCTTTTGGAAAATGTTGTTTGTGCTGTTTTTAGACCCTTCTACAACGAAATTTGTTTGACATGCACACGTATAAAAATTGCGGTTTTTATCCAACGCAATCATAGGTTAGAACGTAGTTTTCAATTTAGACTCGTTTATATTTTTTGTTTGGGCATGTATCATATTTTCCCTCCGGATTTTATGATCCGTTCATCCTATATTGACTCTTAAAATTCAAGAGTTGATCTAAAAATGAGGGTACCTTTTTTCTGAAAATGAGGGTACTTTTTATATGGCCTTCCAAATACCGTTTCGATCCCTAACATCACTGAAGAGACATTTATTGTCGAAATCCGGATCTGGTGTACTAAAGATATATTGACACCGTATGTTTGTGGCACAATGTTGTGGCCACAAATTAACAAAAAAAAAATTCTGTTTAGTATTAAATTTATATTAAGATCCATTTTGTGACATCTTGTGATCAATTTTATTTGGCAATCGCCAATGGCAGTCAGCAGGGTTAAAGAACATCAGTTGCTCGACCTGTTAGTCAAATGCGTTTTGTTTAAATATACTTTTTCACTTTTTGGGTCTTTTGGAAAATGTTGTTTGTGCTGTTTTTAGACCCTTCTACAACGAAATTTGTTTGACATGCACACGTATAAAAATTGCGGTTTTTATCCAACGCAATCATAGCTATATATATAGGTTAGAACGTAGTTTTCAATTTAGACTCGTTTATATTTTTTGTTTGGGCATGTATCATATTTTCCCTCCGGTTTATATGATCCGTTCATCCTATATTAACTCTTAAAATTCAAGAGTTGATCTAAAAATGAGGGTACTTTTTTTCTGAAAATGAGGGTACTTTTTATATGGCCTTCCAAATACCGTTTCGATCCCTAACATCACTGAAGAGACATTTATTGTCGAAATCCGGATCTGGTGTACTAAAGATATATTGACACCGTATGTTTGTGGCACAATGTTGTGGCCACAAATTAACAAAAAAAAAATTCTGTTTAGTATTAAATTTATATTAAGATCCATTTTGTGACATCTTGTGATCAATTTTATTTGGCAATCGCCAATGGCAGTCAGCAGGGTTAAAGAACATCAGTTGCTCGACCTGTTAGTCAAATGCGTTTTGTTTAAATATACTTTTTCACTTTTTGGGTCTTTTGGAAAATGTTGTTTGTGCTGTTTTTAGACCCTTCTACAACGAAATTTGTTTGACATGCACACGTATAAAAATTGCGGTTTTTATCCAACGCAATCATAGCTATATATATAGGTTAGAACGTAGTTTTCAATTTAGACTCGTTTATATTTTTTGTTTGGGCATGTATCATATTTTCCCTCCGGTTTATATGATCCGTTCATCCTATATTAACTCTTAAAATTCAAGAGTTGATCTAAAAATGAGGGTACTTTTTTTCTGAAAATGAGGGTACTTTTTATATGGCCTTCCAAATACCGTTTCGATCCCTAACATCACTGAAGAGACATTTATTGTCGAAATCCGGATCTGGTGTACTAAAGATATATTGACACCGTATGTTTGTGGCACAACATTGTGGCCACAAGTTAACAAAAAAAATTGTTTTCTGTTTAGTATTAAATTTATATTAAGATCCATTTTGTTACATCTTGTGATCAATTTTATTTGGCAATCGCCAATGGCAGTCAGCAGGGTTAAAGAACATCAGTTGTTCGACCTGTTAGTCAAATGCGTTTTGTTTAAATATACTTTTTCACTTTTTTGGTCTTTTGGAAAATGTTGTTTGTGCTGTTTTTAGACCCTTCTACAACGAAATTTGTTTGACATGCACACGTATAAAAATTGCGGTTTTTATCCAACGCAATCATAGGTTTGAACGTAGTTTTCAATTTAGACTCGTATATATATTTGGAAGAACCAAAAATTTGCGAAAGCAAATTTACAGATCTAACATTGTTGGGTTGATGTTTAGACGAGTTGTATATATATATATATATATATATATATATATATATATATATATATATATATATATATATATATATATATATTTGCGAAAGCAAATTTACAGGTCTAACATTGTTGGGTTGATGTTTAGACGAGTTGTATATACATTATGTACACAGCCATGTATCACCATCATTGATGGCGATCCGATGGATACATCTGTTGTAGAGTTGTCACTGACTCAGACGTACTTATAAATATAATTATTTTCTGTGATTGTATCTTACATTAATTTGTAGGATCCTTTACTATAGATAATTTAGCTGATCTGTAAAAATAACATCTCCATGCCTTATATATGTGTGAGGTTAGCGCCCGTGAAGGCAGCTCCCAAATCAGCTCTCGTTAATCAGTGATTTTTGTGAACATTTTCGATCTTTTACGAAAAGGATTAGATGCAGTACGTATCTGTAGACATTTGTGAGTGTCATAACACGAATTGGAGGTTTGTGAATGTGAAATAGACTGTTTTGCCAAAATGAATTTTTCACACATAATAAAAACAGTGAGTAGTCAGCCATTCAATAACAAAGGCCAGTTAATTCACCTGTGTAATGTATTTCTACGGCGGACCAGACGTGGCACTAGAGCAGGGAAAAGTGCTCAACGTGCGATACCTGTTATAACAAGTAAGATCAATCATTATGATAGCAAGAATATAATATGTCACAAACAACATGGTGCCAACATCGCGAATCTAGCCAAAATACCACTTCTGAAAACGAACAGTTTAATTTCAGATGAAATAAACACGAACAACAGTATTGTTATATCTGTCTTAAATTGTCGATCAGTTAAGAACAAAGCACTCTCAATTAGTGACTATGTTGTTTCAAATAAACTGGACATGTTTGCAATAACGGAAACCTAGTTAGGTTCAAGTATAGACGAGTCAGTAAAACAAGAATTAGTACCGACAGGCTATGACTTTCTCCAATTAAACCGAGAGCATCGGCGCGGTGGCGGTATCGCTCTTATGTTTAAAAAGGGCATGAACATAGAATATCTTCCAAATAATGACATTTGCATAGATCAATTCGAACACATGGATTTTTCGTTTTTGCCATGCTAAAACATATGTAAAGTTTTGTGTCATTTACCGGCCTCCACCATCAAAGTCAAATGACTTGCGAACTAGCTTATTTTTCGATCAATGGAATTCTTATCTCGACCGAATTGTAACTTTCCCACATGAATTTATCATTACCGGCGATTTCAATTTTCCCGTGGACGACAAAAATGACTCCAAAGCTATGAAATTTTTAAAAACTTTGGAAGACCACAACCTGACACAGCACATATCCACAGCGACTCACATTCGTGGACACACACTCGATCTTTTTATCACAAGGTCGGAGTCAAATTAACTGAGAACCAAAGCCTCGGTACATGAACCGAATTTATTTGATGCACGGGGTAACCCTTTTTGTGATCATCATGCTATTCAAGCCGTATTGGCTGGTGCTAAACCAAAGAAAATAAGTAAAACTTTCACTTTCCGTAAATGGAAAACCGTTGATCAAGTTGAGCTGTCAAAGGATATTGTTCTTGATATCCCTGATACAAATCCATCCGTTGATGAACTAGCGAATCAGTATGACTCGGGGCTTCGGGATAATGTAGAGATACATGCGCCTCTCGTAACAAAATCTGGGCTTCTTTGTCCGAACACGCAATGGTATTCGGATGAACTCCGTGAGTCTAAAGGTAACAGACGGAGAGCTGAGCGAAAATGGCGAGAAACTGGTTTAGAGATACACCGACAAATCTTCAAAGAAAGATGTTCAAATACTGGCAAACTTTTACATCAAACTAAACAAGATTTCTTCTCCAAGAAAATCGAGGATTGCTCAGGTGATCACAAACAACTTTTTAAATTGTCAAACTCATTGATGGGTAAGCAGCATGATATTGTTCTACCAACCTCAACATCGAACACAGAACTGTCTAATAAGTTCGCACATTTCTTTATCAATAAGGTCACCACAATCAGAAACGTATTAAGTCAGCAACATTCCTTTAACAGAGAGTTATCTTTGGCTGAAGACACTCCGTTTAATGGTGAGCCTTTGGTTTGTTTCAAACGCACAACTAACGATGAAGTTTTTAAAATCATCAGCAAGTCACCGAACAAGTCATGCGAGCTTGACCCTCTGCCGACGCATATTTTGAAACAAAATATGGATGCTGTGGTTCCATTTATCGGTAACATTATTAACACTTCGCTTGAACAATCAGTAGTGCCTTCAACATTTAAAGAGGCGCTAGTAAGACCTTTGTTAAAAAAACCTGGACTTGATAAGGAATTGTTTCGGAATTATAGACCAGTCTCTAATCTTCCTTTCATCTCAAAATTGTCGGAAAAAGTAGTGGATAAACGTCCTGATCAGCATCTTGACAACTACAGGCTTCGTGATCCTTTACAAACAGCGTATAGGCCACATCATTCAACTAAGACAGCCCTGCTTCGTGTTTACCATGATATCGTGGAAGCACTAGATGGACAATTATCAATGGTGTTGGTATTACTTGATCTTTCAGCAGCATTCGATGTGATCGATCATTCAATATTGTTTCAACGGCTCGAACATTCGTATGGGATAACTGGAAAAGCATTAAATTGAAGTCGTTCTTATCTTACCAACAGGAACCAGCGAGTCGTTATAGGGTCGGATAGATCAAACGCCAGTCATCTGCCATTCGGAGTTCCGCAAGGTTCAGTTCTCGGACCAAAACTGTATTGTCTTTTTTCGAGACCAATTGGAAATATATGCCGTCGTCATGGTTTCAAATTTCACTGCTATGCAGATGACACACAGGTCTACATGACAATCAAACCGCTCGATGACTGGAACAACTACGTTAAAAGACTTGAATTGTGTTTGGAAGAAATTGGCATTTGGATGTCAAACAATCTGTTGAAACTAAACCAGGATAAAACGGAACTAATCGTCTTTTCATCGAAACATCAGTTGAAGAACATGCCTGTTTTCCAACTTAAAGTAGGTGAAAATGTCATCAATAGTGTCACATCGGTACGTAATCTTGGTGTTTATTTTGACAGCCGTCTTACCATGGAAAAACAAGTTGCGTCTATCGTAAAATCGTGTAATTACCATCTGTGCAACATTGGACGAATCCGACATTTCATCTCTACGGATGCTTGTAAAACTCTGGTTAATTCCCTTGTAACTTCCAGACTTGACTACGCAAACAGTCTACTCTTCGGCGTTAACAAGTGTCAAATTGAAAGGTTACAGAGAGTTCAGAACACTGGAGCCCGTCTTGTTACGAAAACTAGGAAAAGAGAACACATTACACCTATTCTCGCTGGACTGCACTGGCTCCCTGTTGAATTCCGGTCAAAGTTCAAAATCCTTGTCTATACGTACACGGCACTGCAAGGAACTGCCCCGGACTATATACAGGAACTATTACATCTCCAAACAACAATTAGGGCACTACGATCAGAGGGCAGCCTTAGACTCGAACTGCCACATGTCCGAACAAAAACGTACGGTGAAAGACAATTTAATCGTGCTGCCGCTACCCTATGGAACAATCTACCTGTACAAATTCGTCACTCTAAATCTGTTCAGTGTTTTAAAAAACAATTGAAGACATATTTTTACAGACTAGCGTTTAATAAGCTGTTATCTTAATTCTCATTCCTTTTATTTGAAAATGTGCTGTGATTTTTGTTTTTTGTTTTCTTCGTACAATTTTTATTCTAGCAAAAGTTTTCATGACCATTTCAATTATTTATTATAATCTTTCTGCTAAATTTTTAATATATTTTCGCATTCTATGTTTTAATTTATTTTTTTTTACTTATTATTGATTTTAATTCTATTATTTTTCTATCAATATAATTATTTATGTTCATATATCTTTCATGTATACGTTTTTAGTTCTTTTAAACATAACATTTTTTATTTCATTTTGTTTTGTGGTTAACTTATTATATTTTTATCATGTATATATATATGTAAAGCGCCTTAGAGTGATTTTATTGTTATATAGGGCGCTATAGAAATTTTTACTATTATTTATTATTATTATATATCATGTACTGTAGTACGCCGCTAGATTAAAACTGACGTGGAAAGGTAACACATGGCCAGCGAAAGCTTCATTTTTTATGACGCCCAGGTGGTCGTGTGGTCTAGCGGGACGGCTACAGTGCAGGCGATTTGGTGTCACGATATCGCAGTAGCATGGGTTCGAATCCCGGCGAGGGAAGAACAAAAAATTTGCTAAAGCAAATTTACAGGTCTAACATTGTTGGGTTGATGTTTAGACGAGTTGTATATATATATATATATATATATATATATACAACTCGTCTAACTAACTCGTATATATATATAAGTGCCTATAAATAGCAGCCCATGACATACAAATCTATGGGAGTATGGATTAATCAGTACAGAGATTAATTCAATAACACAAATAAAATTATAGATTGCCTAACAATGTAATTTTAACACACTTTTTAGTATGTAAATATAAGAATATTAAATAAATTTACAAAATGATGAAAATAAACGCAATATTTCGCTCGACCAACTAGCTTTATCAAGCGTGCATCTATCCAGGTGAAATCGGATGTAGATGGTAAGAAACTTTTGCAGCTCAATGTATATGTTGCACTTAGCTACCTTGAAAATAAGAAAATTTTGCAGCTCAATGTCTATGTTGAATTTGGATTGAGCTGCATTAAAAATAAGAAAAATTTGCAGCTCCATGTATATGTTGCTCTTGGATTTAGCTGCCTTAGAAATACATAATTGGTAGTTGAAATTAGCAACGTCCATTGGCCGATATTGCGGGATAAAAAGGACGATGCTTTGTTTTTAAATTATTCTTTATCTTTCCTGTATCTTTTCTCGTCTTTTTCGTTAAGACCATCAGGTTCTAAAGTGTGGAGTTGGTGGATCCAAAAGTTTTCTCTTCTCCTTCTCGCCGTGGTGTCCCACTCGGTGTTGACTTCTATAATTTGGAAAGTGACATTATCAAAAGGATGTTTCGTTGAACGAAGATGTCTTGTGAGAGGACAGTTTTTGTTGGTTTTGTACGATGAACGATGGTTATTAAGCCGAATATTAAATTTGTCCATTGTTTCTCCCACATACTGAATGCCACACGTGTCACATGTTAATATATAAATTGAGTTCTCCGTTTTACAGTTGGAATTTGAGTAGATGGTATAATTTTGTTTAGTAACGGAGCTGATGAAAGAACTGCTTGTATTGGCAGCTTTACAACACAAACAATTCCTTCGACCACATTGTTTGTAGCAACCGGGCGATGGAGTAGGCTGCTTTGTTAATACAGAAGTCACTAATTTGTCACGGATGTTTTTAGGTCTTCTGAAGGCCATGACTGGTGGTGATGAAAATACTTTTTTTAGATTTAAATCATTTTCTATAATTTTCCAATGCTTCTGAACAATGGATGACACATTTTTAAAATCAGGATGGTAAGTGAGTACAAGGGGTGTTCTGTTAGCTGCTTTATTCTTATCTTTGTACTCAAGAAGTTCTGGGCGACTAGTTTTGTTTGCTCTTTCTAAAGCGCTATCAATGATGTAATTATTGTATCCTCGAACAACTAGATGTTTACGAAGTTGTCCAAGTCTAGCATCTTTCGTATTTTCATTAGAGCATATTCTCTTGATTCGTAATGCCTGGCTGAATGGGATACCACGGGAGCAGTGTTTAGGATGGCAACTTTTAGGAGAAAGGAATTGATGTTTGTCCGTTTGTTTGGTATGAAGGTCCGTTATAATGGTTCCGTTCTTGATGTAACTCGTAGTATCGAGGAAGTTAATTTTCTCCATAGAGGATTCATATGTTAATTTTATTGAATGGTTGAAAGAGTTACGGTGTTCTAGAAATTCATTAAGATGTTCTTGTGAATCTGTCCATTTGAAATCAATATCGTCAATGAATCGGAACCATAATAAGGGCTGATATGGAGCACTAGCCAAGAGGCGTTTTTCAAGTTGGCCCATAAATATGTTGGCATATGACGGGGCCATTTTTGTGCCCATACTAGTACCGTCTATCTGGAGATAGTGTTTTTCATTGAAAGAGAAGTTGTTATTCTCCAGTACTAGTTTCAGAAGAGTAACAAGGCACTCAGTAGGAGGATTTTTTTCACTACGAGTGTTCCATGCCTCTTCACACGCTGCTATTCCTTCGTCTTGTGGAATGTTGGTATATAAAGAAGACACGTCCATGGATGCAAGTATAGTATTGCTTGGTAAAGGATTGAGGCTTTCCATTTTCTTTAGATAATCAGTTGTGTCTTGAATAAATGAGGGTAGTTCTTTCACATGAGGTCTTAGATGATGGTCTACAAATTCTGATATCTTTTCAGTTGGATGACTATTCGTTGATACAATTGGTTGACCTGGATTGCCCTTTTTATGTATTTTAGGCAACATATAGAATGTGTCATCCATTGTTCAGAAGCATTGGAAAATTATAGAAAATGATTTAAATCTAAAAAAAGTATTTTCATCACCACCAGTCATGGCCTTCAGAAGACCTAAAAACATCCGTGACAAATTAGTGACTTCTGTATTAGCAAAGCAGCCTACTCCATCGCCCGGTTGCTACAAACAATGTGGTCGAAGGAATTGTTTGTGTTGTAAAGCTGCCAATACAAGCAGTTCTTTCATCAGCTCCGTTACTAAACAAAATTATACCATCTACTCAAATTCCAACTGTAAAACGGAGAACTCAATTTATATATTAACATGTGACACTTGTGGCATTCAGTATGTGGGAGAATCAATGGACAAATTTAATATTCGGCTTAATAACCATCGTTCATCGTACAAAACCAACAAAAACTGTCCTCTCACAAGACATCTTCGTTCAACGAAACATCCTTTTGATAATGTCACTTTCCAAATTATAGAAGTCAACACCGAGTGGGACACAACGGCGAGAAAACTTTTGGATCCACCAACTCCACACTTTAGAACCTGGTGGTCTTAACGAAAAAGACGAGAAAACATACAGGAAAGATAAAGAATAATTTAAAAACAAAGCATCGTCCTTTTTATCCCGTAATATCGGCCAATGGACGTTGCTAATTTCAACTACCAATTATGTATTTTTAAGGCAGCTGAATCCAAGAGCAACATATGCATGGAGCTGCAACATTTTCTTATTTTTAAGGCAGCTCAATACAAATTCAACATAGACATTGAGCTGCCAAATTTTCTTATTTTCAAGGCAGCTAAGTGCAACATATACATTGAGCTGCAAAAGTTTCTTATCATCTACATCCGATTTCACCTGGATAGATGCACGCTTGATAACGCTAGTTGGTCGAGCGAAATATTGCGTTTATTTTCATCATTTTGTAAATATATTAAACATTCTTATATTTACATACTAAATAGTGTGTTAAAATTACATTGTTAGGCAATCTATAATTTTATTTGTGTAATTGAATTAATCTCTGTACTGATTAATCCACACTCCCATAGATTTGTATGTCATGTGCTGCTATTTATAGGCACTTATATTATTATCTCCAGTAGCACGCATTACACAAATGTTTGTGTAATCCATTCAAATCTATCGCTATCTTTACAACATGGATAGCGCACAGCATTTCAAGAAACTAAGATCTTTAACTAAAAAGAAACTACAAACTGAACATCATTTATCAAACTTACAAAATTATATTCAAATTAAAACTGTACCAAAAGGTTTAAACATCAAAGTGAGTCCCCAGGCACCGGGGCATAAATCGAAAAGATTCATGAGCCGTTGGAATGAATTTCTGTTTAACTGCTCAATCCAGCTTCTTCAACTGTTACTTTCTTTTACAACCACAAATTACAAACAAATTGTAAATGAAATATCATATATCATCAACAATAGTAACATTTCTCGTGACGATTTAGCAATAATTAAACGTCGCCTCGTAGATATTGAAAAAATTGAACTATCGAAACATAAAGAAAAACAAAGGAATAAATTTCAAAGAGATAAAATTCACACTGTCAAGTTAAATCAGCCTATGAATGATATTAATACAACAAACCATAAGACCCCTAGACAAAGAAAATTTAAAAGACGGCAACAAAAAACTGAAAGCATTGTTGTAAACTTGTCATCTAAAGAACTTACACGTGCTGAGGAATCTCTTTTAAGTAAAGGTTTAAACTTCTGTCCCATCCCATCAACTGTAAATAACTTTCAGCTAGACGAAGACCTAGACCAATTCGCTAGACGTTTACGCTTGAAAGATTTTTTCTACAATAGGGGCAAAAAAAACCTTGAAGAAGCCGGATTAACAGATTCAGATACTGACACCAATGAAGAAGACACGTCCATCCCAAAATTTAGGAAAAAAAGTTCATGGAAACCACCAAAGAGTAAAAATGATAACTTGGAGTCATTCATTAACTACGTGAGGTCTGATATAAAGTCCTGTATAACAAATACAAGAAATTATGATTTATCCAAGTCAGAAAGTATAGCTTTGAAAGCATTAAAAGATCAAGAGGATATTGTAATAAAACCTGCCGACAAAGGGGGTGCTGTGGTTGTCATGAATAAAACAGATTATATAGCAGAGGGGAATCGCCAACTTTCAAACTCTATTTTTTATAAACAATTAACCACAGATCCAACGCTTAATACTATTCGAAGGATCAACACCATCCTTCAAGAGATGTTCGACAATAAGCATATAGACAATGACACCTTTGATTATCTTCGACCTCTTGAGAACGAAGCAAAGGCCGGACGATTCTATATGTTGCCTAAAATACATAAAACGGGCAATCCAGGTCGACCAATTGTATCAGCGAATAGTCATCCAACTGAAAAGATATCAGAATTTGTAGACCATCATCTAAGACCTCATGTGAAAGAACTACCCTCATTTATTCAAGACACAACTGATTATCTAAAGAAAATGGAAAGCCTCAATCCTTTACCAAGCAACACTATACTTGCATCCATGGACGTGTCTTCTTTATATACCAACATTCCACAAAACGAAGGAATAGCAGCGTGTGAAGAGGCATGGAACACTCGTAGTGAAAAAAAACCTCCTACTGAGTGCCATGTTACTCTTCTGAAACTAGTACTGGAGAATAACAACTTCTCTTTCAATGAAAAACACTATCTCCAGATAGACGGTACTAGTATGGGCACAAAAATAGCCCCGTCATATGCCAACATATTTATGGGCCAACTTGAAAAACACCTCTTGGCTAGTGCTCCATATCAGCCCTTATCATGTTTCCGATTCATTGACGATATTGATTTCAAATGGACAGATTCACAAGAACATCTTAATGAATTTCTAGAACACTGTAACTCTTTCCACCATTCAATAAAATTAACATATGAATCCTCTATGGAGAAAATAAACTTCCTCGATACTACGAGTTACATCAAGAACGGAACCATTATAACGGACCTTCATACCAAACAAACGGACAAACATCAATTCCTTTCTCCTAAAAGTTGCCATCCTAAACACTGCTCCCGTGGTATCCCATTCAACCAGGCATTACGAATCAAGAGAATATGCTCTAATGAAAATACGAAAGATGCTAGACTTGGACAACTTCGTAAACATCTAGTTGTTCGAGGATACAATAACAACATCATTGATAGCGCTTTCGAAAGAGCAAACAAAACTAGTCGCCAAGAACTTCTTGAGTACAAAGATAAGCATAAAGCAGCTAACAGAACATCCCTTGTACTCACTTACCATCCTGATTTTAAAAATGTGTCATCCATTGTTCAAAAGCATTGGAAAATTATAGAAAATGATTTAAATCTAAAAAAAGTATTTTCATCACCACCAGTCATGGCCTTCAGAAGACCTAAAACCATCCGTGACAAATTAGTGACTTCTGTATTAGCAAAGCAGCCTACTCCATCGCCCGGTTGCTACAAACAATGTGGTCGAAGGAAATGTTTGTGTTGTAAAGCTGCCAATACAAGCAGTTCTTTCATCATCTCCGTTACTAAACAAAATTATACCATCTACTCAAATTCCAACTGTAAAACGGAGAACTCAATTTATATATTAACATGTGACACTTGTGGCATTCAGTATGTGGGAGAAACAATGGACAAATTTAATATTCGTCTTAATAACCATCGTTAATCGTACAAAACCAACAAAAACTGTCCTCTCACAAGACATCTTCGTTCAACGAAACATCCTTTTGATAATGTCACTTTCCAAATTATAGAAGTCAACACCGAGTGGGACACCACGGCGAGAAGGAGAAGAGAAAACTTTTGGATCCACAAACTCTATATATATATATATAGCTACACTTTAGAACCTGATGGTCTTAACGAAAAAGACGAGAAAAGATACAGGAAAGATAAAGAATAATTTTTAAAAAAAAGCATCGTCCTTTTTATCCCGTAATATCGGCCAATGGACGTTGCTAATTTCAACTACCAATTATGTATTTTTAAGGCAGCTAAATCCAAGAGCAACATATACATGGAGCTGCAACATTTTCTTATTTTTAAGGCAGCTCAATCCAAATTCAACATAGACATTGAGCTGCAACATTTTCTTATTTTTAAGGCAGCTCAATCCAAATTCAACATAGACATTGAGCTGCAAAATTTTCTATAAAGCTAGTTGGTCTAGCGAAATATTGCGTTTATTTTCATCATTTTGTAAATATATTAAACATTCTTATATTTACATACTAAATAGTGTGTTAAAATTACATTGTTAGGCATACTTATATATATATAAGTACGTCTGAGTCAGTGACAACTCTACAACAGATGTATTCATCGGATCACCAGCAATGATGGTGATACATGGCTGTGTACATAATGTATATACAACTCGTCTAAACATCAACCCAACAATGTTAGATCTGTAAATTTTCGAAACATATTGTTCGTTTTATTGTGTTTTTGGTGATGTTGTACCCTTTTAGATTTGTTATATATTATATTTTGTAGTGTACTGCATCATGTTTATATGATCCATCGCCCCGTAAGATTTATCGTTGACTATTAATTCAGTCATTTAATATATATATATAAAATATATATTTCAATAGGCTTTGACAACGATTTATTGAAATAAAAAAGTACAGGTTCCAGCCCCGGCGCCGGGGAGGAAGTTACGAATCAAATCTACTCTAACATCGTTAGGTTGATTTTCTAGGCACTGTATATATATATATATATATATATATATAAATATATAAGTCTGAAAATTACACCAAACAGTGTTAGAGTTAGATTTTATACTGACAAATGGCTGCATAGATTCACCAACATATTGGAGACCACATCTAGGACACTCAAGAACGTAAATCACGTTTGAGCTTTTGCAGTTGACATTTCACAGTAAGACCACAGAAAAGACATACAAGATCTTCTGCAATGTCAACTGCAAAAGCTCAAACGTGATTTACGTTCTTGAGTGTCCTAGATGTGGTCTCCAATATGTTGGTGAATCTATGCAGCCATTTCACAAACGCCTCAATGGCCACAGGAGTGACCTCACAAAAAAAACGTATATTCCTGTCAGCCAACATTTCAGGTTACCAGATCACAATCTGAAAGATTTTGATCACATGAAGATCCTTGTGATCGAACAGGATTGTACATGGCAAAATAGGCAAAGAGAAAATCGGGAGAGGTTTTGGGTAAAAACACTGGGTGTCCTCCATCCAGATGGAATCAATAGAAAGAAATAATTAAATTTACAGTCTAGTGTTTATATTATTATATTCAGGATTTTGGATTAAAATCAATCGACCAAAACTTACCTGTATTATTAGTGATCTATGTTTACACCTTATACATTATATCTCATTATTGTTAAAACTTTTGTCACCGAAGAAGGCCATTTGTTGAGCCGAAATATTTGCAATTATTGTATAATTTAAATCATCTGTTCAGTTTTTCCATCTTTGTGCAATGATATACAACACTTTTTAGTGTTTTGTTTTCCATCTATTTATCGGTATTGTTACACAATCTTTCAGACTTATATATATATTTCTAGTGACTGTATAATGAAATGAATCATGATCCTATATGATATATAAAAATTGTTGAGTTAGATTGCTGACAAATAATAAATACATTGTGTATGAAAATAATAATATAACATCTACACACGCTTAAAAAACACGTGTCTCATGTCTATCTCTAGATTCACCTTCCGTGACAAGGTAACACTACGACTATTGAAGTTATATTTTTTATATAGCGGATGTGGTCGAGTGGTCTAGAGCGCTGGACATGAGGCTAAGCGATTGGTGCTGTAGTGTATCAAAGGTGTGAGTTCGAATCCCGCTGAGGGACGGACAAAAATTTGTCAGTATAAAATCTAACTCTAACACTGTTTGGTGTAATTTTCAGACTTATATATATATATATATATATATATATATATATATGTATTGAATATTTTGAATGTTATATACTGATGGACTGGCTTTTCTCAATATAATGATTCATTTTATCTGTGTCAACATTACACAAATTTAGAGTTTTGGCCACTTCACTGATGTACTTTGCTACATTTTGGAGCATTAATTATATGACTTATTGCAATAGTCATTGTTGATACTATTTAGGAAACGATAGTGTTTACTTCACCCAACATGGGTTTTTGCGGGGTTTTGTTTTACTGATATGTTGCATATTTAATTCTTTCTCAGCAACAAAGGTCTTAGTGTCTTCACCTTTTACAATTTTAATGGCTTCACCGACTGACTGATATTGTTAATTCCTTGCTCTTTTAATGAGCTTTTTGTTTTTCTACTTTTTTAGGACAATCTTTGGAGTTTGCCTGATGAGGGCCTTTGCAGTTAACACACACTGCTGTATCAGTATTACACTGGCCTGCGTGTCTTAAACTACACTTAACACATGCTTTATCCCTTTTACAATTTGTGGCAACATGGTCAAACTGTTGGCCCATTATAGCATTGGATTGGCCTAGGTACAAAAAGTTTTACTCTGTACTTTAGAAACCCAATGCATACAGATGTTGGCATTTGTGGTATGCTAAAGAACAATTTTATAGTTCTAGTTTCTAGATGGTGCTCTTTTGGCTTGTTGTTTGTCATAATATGTAAGCCTTGTGGCTTTTGTGACCCCATATTCATTTAATGCATATTTAATGTCTTCCTCATAATATTCCTGAGGTACATTACATATGCATCCTTGTGAGCCCAGAAAACTTTGTGGTTAAGATCACTTGACCTTCCATTCACCTAGTTGAGTCGCTTTCGTCAGTTGTTTTAGTTGCATACCATCCATACAGTTTATAATAATGTTACCAGATCTTATTGGTCTAATATTTTCAACTATTCCATACTCCTTTGAAATATTGTTTTGAATTTTTATGGGATTTTCTTCTGCTAGGTGAAAACCTCTAGCACTGATAATAATATGCTGGTTATCGGGGACAGCGGGTCGAAGGGCATTGCGTAATGGTCTACATCGAACTGTGGCTGGGGTTTGAATTGCGTGTGAATAACTTTTATTTTGACTAGGGGTTGTAAATTTGCGTTTCTTGCTCTCTCTTTCTAAAGAATTATTAGACATACCTCTTGTGGAGAAGTCAGACTCATAGCCTCTGCCTACTGAAGAGTTTTCTTTAACAGATTCAAAACAGTCGGAGTCCGCCATTTTGTTTGTATTCTTCTCTCAGTGAAAAAAAAACGCCGATTGATCCGGGACTCGCCGACCCGATTGACAGAATTACAGAATACAAAAGAAACAAAATACAGGAAAAACTTGAAAATCTAATACGAATAAATAAAAACAATCATGTCAAGGTAAATAATTTTATCTTATCAAAAATAAAAAAATATAAAATATGAAAAAAACATGAAATAGTAAGCTCAAACTGAAAGAGTTTTTCAAAATCGACATACGTGTATACACGATTTTGGAAACAATGTTTTTTATATTATGTGCAAGTTGTGGAAATGAAGTAATACGAAGTGTAGTAACACGTAGTTATGTGATGATATAAATATATGTAGACAGAAAAAGTATTAACTCAATGTTTAAACAGCTGGTTTGTGTTTACATATTATAAAGTTTTTTCCCTGTATGTACTATTTATACATGTAGCAACGAAATGAATAATTCAAATATTTAAAGTTCATAATAGTATTGCCAAACCGGTATTTACTCCAGACAGTGAAATCGTTTACACAGACATACTAGATATAATTTTTAAAAATACTTTTCTGTGTTCAATATTGATAATAAAAGATATATATTCCTTACCTGTTGTGCAAAAACATCCATTCAACAAAAGTAATTTCCATGATTTCCGTACAAATTTTTACACACATATTTATACCAGTTTCAAAGATTCAATGTGTATAATTGAAATTTGTATATACAATCCAACAATTTATATTACAAGAGAACATCATGAATATCTTTGTTGTAGAAACATAAAAACGTTCAGACTGATAATTCATGTGTATCAAACAGCATGTACATGTATGTGCAATTAAGAAAAAGAATAGTATGCGATCCCGCATTGTGATGTTTATAAGTATTGATATTTCTTTAAAAGATGTGTAAATACCAAATTGATATATGTGTATGGAGAAAATGCATAATTTATTCATTGTTGTGGTTAGAATTGTAAACTTTTTAATATGCTATTTGATAACACAGTAAAATTGTGCAGCTTTAACATGCTTAATGTAAATGGCATGCACTCAAGAGAAAAGCGTGACATGGTTAAAATCTCAAAAAATATTAAGAGCCTTAAAACAAGAAACTCATATAGACTGAGATATTGAAAATGAAATAAAAAATCAAACTAACTTTGATATTTTTTTGCAGTAATGGTACATCAGCAAGCAGGGGGGTTTCGATATTTACAAACAATTTATTGAAGTATGAGATTATCAATCATTTTACATATAAAGATAGAAGGATTGTTTTATTAAATATCCAAATTAATAAAACACTATTTTTTCAATAGTTTATTAATATGGACCAAACAACACAACTGCAAGAAAGTCATTTTTTAAAAAGGTGGATCTCTATGTGAAAGAAAATGATACTGGACTCACAATAACTGGGGGAGACTTTAATGAAACATAAAAAAAATATTGATATAATAAGTGCAAGTAACAATCACAAAAAATAATAAACCAGTATCAAGCCTGAAATCGTTGTTAAAAGATAATAATCTTATTGATATTTGGCGAGTTATGAATGCAATGTACAACAGTTTACTTGGAGGAGAAAAGATAAATCTCAGGCGAGTAGAATATTATCTAATATTGATTGATAGCAATTTAATTATCTTGACTTACATCTAGAAATTGACAATGAGGGTAGATTGAAAACAAAACTTTAAGACAAAAGAGATGATTTCAGCCTTCCAATTGTGAACTTTCCATTTCTAAGTAGCAACATTCCTGCAGCACCTGCATACGGGGTATATATCTCCCAATTGATACGATATTCCCGTGCTTGCATTTCCTATCATGATGATCTTGATAGAGGGTTGCTGCTCAAAAGAAAGCTATTAAATCAAGAGTTCCAATTGGTGCAGTTGAAATTATCCCTTCGTAAATTTTACGGACGCCATCACGGGTTGGTTGACCGTTATGGAATAACCGTTTCACAAATGATATCGGATATGTTCCTCACGTCGTAACTACAATCCCCTTCCCTTTGATGAATGTGACCTACCGAATTAGACTATTTATCGGATTTGTTATAACATAAGCAACAAGACGGGTGCCACATGTAGAGCAGGATCTGCTTACCCTTCTGGAGCACCTGAGAATACCCCTAGTTTTTTTATGGGGTTCGTGTTGCTTATTCTTTAGTTTTCTATGTTGCGTGTGCTATTGTTGCCTATTTTCCGTTTTCATTTTTGGCCATGGCGTTGTCAGTTTATTTTCGATTTATGAGTTTGACTGTCGCTTTGGTATCTTTCGTCCCTCTTTCAAGACCTCAGATAGATACATGTAAAATTAAACCGGCAACGATTCAGTATACTGATCATATGTGTGTTTAACATTTAAAACGGGGGCATCAGAAAAAGGACGTGGATTTTGGAAACTAAATAACTCCGTCTTAGAAAATAAAGATTATCAGAGTTTAATTAACTATTTGATTACTAACTTTTTAAATCAATACCAAAATAGAGATACAGACTGTCGGATTTTTTGGGATATATTAAAACTTGAAATTAAAGAAGCTACTGTAAAATATTGTAAATCAAAAGCAAAAACCAAAAGAGAAGTCACACACACCTTAGAAAAAGAATTACAGGAAAGGATGGTTGAAAGAGACCAATTAAATTTGTTAAAACCTAATTTGAATGATGTTATTAAAAATGTGGAATCAGAACTGTATAAGATTTATGATGAGAAAACAATTGGTGCACAAATCAGGGCAAGAGAAAAATGGGTTGAATTAGGAGAAAAAAAATAATGTGTATTTTTAGGGACTTGAAAAGCAAAGTCAAATTAAGAAATCGATAAATAAGTTATAAGTTGAAACAAACAATGTTTTAAAAGATCAAAGTAAGATTTTACTTGAAATTAAAAACTACTATGAAAAATTGTTTTCATCACAAAATCCTAATGATACATTATCTCAAGAATACATTAAAAATACAAAATTAGAAAATAAAGTATATGATGAAGAAAAACTATTGTGTGATGGTTCAGTTACGCTTGAGGAGTGTTCTGAAGCGATAAAAAATATAAAATTTAACAAGTCTCTTGGACTTGACAGTCTATCCGTAAAATTTTACAAAACGTTTTGAAACTTAAATATTTACTTGTTAAAGTATATATCAAAGGTCATGAAGATAATTTATTGACTTTCTCGCAGCGGTCAAGTGTTTTGTCGTTAATATTTAACAATAATGTGTCCATACTACACGGATGCCCCTTTCGCACTATCATTTTCTATGTATAGTGGACCGTGAAATTGGCATTAAAATTAGAACGATCATATCATAGGGAACATGTATACTAAGTTTCAAGTAGATTGGACTTTATTTTCATCAAAATCTACCTTCGACCAAAAACTTTAACCTGAAATTTGTACTATCATTTTCTATGTTCAGTGAACAGTAAAATTGGGGTCAAAACTCCAATTTGGCATTAAAATTAGAAAGATCATATCATAGAGCTCATGTGTACTAAGTTTCAAGTTGATTGGACTTCAACTTCATCAAAAACTACCTTGACCAAAAACTTCAACCTGAAGATGGACAGATGGACGAACGGACGGACGGACGGACGAACGGACGGACGGACGGACGAACGGACGAACGAACGAACGGACACACAGACCAGAAAGCATAATGCCCCTATACTATCGTAGGTGGGGCATAAAAAGGGTGACCTATTAAAATTAGAAAATTATAGACCAATTTCATTACAATACGTCGATTCTAAAATCTTTTCCCATGTACTAGCTCAACGACTGAAAAAAGTTTTACCAAAACTCATAAACACAGATCAGTCTGGATACATAAAAAATAGATTAATTGGATTTATTTTAAGGCAAATATAAGACATTATGGATTAAGTAGATATATATAATATAGAAGGGCTATTGTTTTTGTCGATTTTTAAAAAGCCTTTGACACTCTTTGACACCCTTTGACAGCCTTTGACGGGAAATTTATGTTAGATACTTTATATCACTTTGGATACAATGAATCATTCATAAATTGGGTTAAAACTTTGTATACTGATATTCAAACATGTATTATTAATAATGGGTGGATTTCAGAAATGTTTAAGAATTAAAGAGGGATTAGACAAGGGTGTCTCTTATCTACTCTACTTTTTGTCATATCCGTTGAAATATTGACACTGAGACTTCACAATAACGCAGTTATTAAAGGAGTTCAGATAAAATTTGATAGAAAAACACATTGTATTAAAAAAAGCCAATTAGCTGATGACACAACTTTTTTTTTTTATGATAAAAATGACATCGAACTAGCATTGAATGGACTTGAGATCTTCGGATCTTATTCCGGATTAATTATAAATAAAAAAAAACGAAGGGATATGGATAGGAAAACTCAAAAATTGTAAAGACAAAATAGCAAGTATTAACTGGACAGATAAACCTGTAAAAGATGAGAGGTATTCAAATAAACTCTTGAAATAAAATTTTAGAACAGTTGATTTTCCATTTTTAAGTCTGAAATTCACGCTTTTATTGAAAAACGCCCTTAGAAGAAAATAAATTTAAGGTATATCGATGGAAACTTTTACAAAGTATATTACCTACTAAAAAGTTATTATTTAGATGGAAGGTAACAAACATTGATTTATGTGACAAATGCTTTACTGAAGAAGATTATCAACATTATTTTATGTCATGTTCTTTTTTACACGACTTTTGGAGAAAAATTCATAATTTAACTCTGCTTTCCGCTATATAGATGATGTTCTTTCACTATATAATTCAAAGTTTGGTGACTATGTCGAACGCATCTATCCCATTGAACTAGAGATAAAGGATACAACATATACAGTAAAGTCGGCCTCATATCTTGACTTACATTTAGAAACTGACAATGATGGTCGATTGAAAACAACATTTAACGACAAAAGAGATGATTTCAGCTTTCCAATTGTGAACTTTCCATTTCTAAGTAGCCTGTGATACCGTAAATGATTACGACAAGTTTATGGTACCTAGTTGCTCGCTAAGGCTTCAGGATGTTGAGGGTGGTTTTCACCAAAGAGTTCCGAAGACTTTATTTGAGAGTTATTTCTCATTATGCATTTGATATAATTGATTTGCATTTGTAATTTGATAATCCATAAGTGATTGAGACCTGGGATTTTTGGGTTTGAGTTCCCTGGTTCAAAAAGATAAATAAGGTCAAGATCAAAGGTCAAAGTCATATTCTAAATTTTGAGTTTATCTTATCCTCAATTCCTTTCGTAAACCGTACAAAATATTGACAGCATAATTATATTAAACTGTCAATTGAAACATGTCGTAAGTCCATTTTTGGTTTGAAAGGGTGCGTAGACATTAAATGGAAGTATTCGCCTCTCTTCAATTTAGAATTGTGCATAAAGTGATATAACTTGTTAACTATACATATAAGAGACCTAAGATCTTTAGTTCTGGGTACATGACATTGAAACTGACGTCAAGGTTACTGGTTAATTGACGTTCAAGATTTCAACATTTGCCTTAAATTCATATTTGTACATCTTAAAGCCATAGGACATAGTACATTGGTGAACAAGCCATATGACTTTAAAACAGAAAACCAAAAGGGACCTTTAGTAATCCGGAAGTGACTATTGTTTGTGCTTATTGCAGGTTAAAGTATATAGAACAATATATATTTTAAAACAGTGTCAAATAAACTATCATATAAATAAAGGCAACAGTAGTATACCGCTGTTCGTAATTCATTAATAAATTGAAAAAAAGAAAACAAATCCGGGTTATAATGCCGTCGTCACACATATAGACGTATAGACCGGCGTGCACCAAACGTACAGAGAAAATTGACAAAGTCGGTATACGTTAGTTGCACGCCAGATGAACGCTAAGCAATCACTAAACGCGCGTTGCATTAATTTAAAGTACTTCGAAATACAAAGGTTTACGCTTGGTGAACGCTACAACTCGAGGAAATGTTCATCCAGCTCAAGCGTTTGTATAGCGTATACTTGTACGATACGCGTACGTTGTACATACGCTACAAGCGCGTCCAACGCGCTACAGATAAGTTTGAGACACGCTTAGGGCACGTTGTATACGCTTCGAGATCGTTCGACTTTAACTAAAACGTATGCGGGTGTTTTTGTAACACACAACCCATGATAGAACGTCCAAGATATGACCGGGACGCGTCTCAAATACGTTCAAGAAACTTTTTTACTTCGTAGCGTGCATTCCATCTATGTTAAACAAACGCCAGGCATACGAAACCATACGTTTCTTGAACGCCCGGTAAACGCTTAGGTACGCTTCTCGTACGCCCAATACATGCTTAAAGCTAGTTGTGCACACGTTACAGATATGATTGACAGGTTGAATGCATCCAAAATTACTAACGTATTGGCCGCGTCCATGATTTTTTAACACGCCCGTACGTCGGTGCTATACGCTGATCTGTGACGCCGGTATTACAAACTATAGTATATTAATGGCCATTTTCCAGACATGTTAAGAAAAACAATGGTTGGTTGAACCTGGTTTGTGGCATGCCAAACCTCCCGCTTTTATGGCAATGTTAAATATAACATTTAAATGAAAACACTACATGACAAGACTACAATACAAATAGATAGGAGAACATATAGGACAGAGAAACACACGAAAAATAGCTAACAAAAGGTTCCAGGTTTCACATTTAATACGCCAGACGGGCAACTCGTTCACACAAGACCAACCAGCGACGCCCAAATGAAAAAAGTTCGGAAAGCCAAAACAAGTACAAAGTTGAAGAGCACTGAGGACCAAAG
The DNA here is from genome assembly GCF_965363235.1 of Mytilus galloprovincialis. Taxonomy (NCBI): domain Eukaryota; kingdom Metazoa; phylum Mollusca; class Bivalvia; order Mytilida; family Mytilidae; genus Mytilus; species Mytilus galloprovincialis. The sequence continues at coordinate 7,400,336 of NC_134844.1, forward strand.
GTTCCAAAAAGTTGTGCCTAATACTAGAAGTGGAATTTCTTCAGACTGAAAGTTGTCTCCCTTATTTCAAACAAAATTGTATAGAAACCATATATTTTTGGGATTAGCAAATAATGGTATATCACTCGACACTGAAAATGACATTTTAAACCGAATTTAAACCTAAAAACCTGTTTAGCTGCCTTAGTTTTTATCTCTACTGCACTTTCATATTTCAACACTGGATCTTCTGTCACCCTCTTTCAGTTCATGGAATATGTTTCTCACTATAGGTTGCATTTCTGTAAATATTGACAATGCAATTTCCCATAGGAACTCCTTTTACGGCTAAAACTGTACCACTTTTACAATGAAGTTTTGAAATAAATCTTATCCTAGAATTGAAAGTTCATATGCACCACAATGTTTTCCAAAGGTCAAAATATAGGGCTGTGCGGCATATTTTCAACGTTTATATGTCCTGAACTTCTCAGAGTTTAAACTTACACTAATTTTCTTAACTACCCCTACCTCGAATGAAAGGTTACCACAGATTTCAATGTAAACAATATGCACGTGTTTATTTACTGGTAACATTCCCAAGTTGTGTCTCTGCGATATGGAACACAGAGAGCATAACTGGGAACCAGTATGTAAACAAAATTAATTGTCTATGAATATTCAATAACTCCCCAAAGGAGGCGTGTTTTGAGAAACAGCTGTATTTACAAAGTGCAACCTATACAGACATTTATTCAAATAGAAAACTCTCTAAAATCAGTTTTTCTCACATTAATACTCATTTATCAGCATTAAAGTCTTAAGGAAATCACTGTGTATACTCTAAGTTTTTCTTTACTATACATTTTTTACCCCCTCCCCAGTTTAAATTTTTTAAAGAATTTGAAAACAAGACTTTAATTATTGCCAGCTTACCCTATTTGCATATTTTCTGATAAAAAATGCCTAGAACCTGTTAAAAACTGTTTTGATAACATATTGAAAGCATATCAGAATATCATAAATGTAATGTTTAGCAGTCAATCATTACAACATTCAAGATTATATAAAGTATCCAATCCAGCCTCTATCTCCAGTCCACATCTTACTGTATGCCTATTTGTCAATTAAAGAACACATTTTCTGCCTCAAATGGTCAATTTAGAATTCTTGTCACAACAGAATCATTTGTAACCATATATCTGACACAATTTAGCTACTATATATACTAGAAGTGTTCAAACAAAGCCATATTTTCAATAGTTGTATGTATGCAGATACCAGTCTGAGATATAAATTCACTTAAAATGTTGTAGAGATGACTGCTAACATCTGATTTTTGCATAACTTCCAAGCATAGTTATTGTTTTCTATATCAAGAACTTTAAAATCATAAAATCATAGCATTTACAAGTTAAATTATTTGTTTTATGACCCAGGGGGTAGGCAATTTTCTATGTTTTTTGCCCCTGGGGCCTCAAATTTCCTAAATCATTCTGCTGTTTCTAGCAATTTGGAATATTTAGTACATATTTAGGATAGAACACACTATTGTAAGTTTTCTTCAGATATATTTGTTTTTCTAGCTTGTATTTATTATGCCGTGGTGACAAAAAAGCAGATGTATGTGTTGCGGCTTACTTTTGGGTTATCGAAAGGACAGAAATACCCCATAAATAATATTTAGGAAGGATCTATGAGTTTCAATGACTGCGAAGAGTAAATATAAGCGCTTCTTAACAATTTAACTTACAAATAGGCAAATATTATGATTTAATTTTGTATCCAGGACTTTAAGTAAACTATGCATACTGTAAACTGTGAATTTATGCTGTGTCATCATATTTAAGGCCCAGGATTCTATCAATCTTCATTAAATATTGATAAAACTTCTTATTTGAGTTAATTTCTTTAAAATCTGTGAAATAAAGCAAATTTGGTTAAATTCTGAATGTTCCCCTGTTTCACCCTATATAGGTTGCATTTCTGTAAATATTGACAATGCGATTTCCCATAGGAACTCCTTTTACGGCTAAAACTGTACCACTTTTACTATGAAATTTTGAAAAAAATCTTATCCTAGAATTGAAAGTTCATATGCACCACAATTTTTTTCAAAAGTCAAAATTCTGTCTCTGCGATATGGAACACAGAGAGCATAACTGGGAACCAGTATGTAAACAAAATTAATTTTCTATGAATATTCAATTACTCCCCAAACGAGGCGTGTTTTGAGAAACAGCTGTATTTACAAAGTGCAACCTATAAGTTGTACTTTTTCTTACATCCACATTTTTGAGCTTGTTTAGGTCGTATATCTCTGTTTTGCTTTTTTTTTGTCACTTTTATATTTTGACAGTTTAATTCTGATCTTTGACTTAACTAAGTATTGGTCACTGTATATATCTGCTTGTTACTCTTGTGTCTAATATTGATGTTCTAATATCACCACGTACTATTATATGATTTATTAAATTTGTTGTTTTTCCAAGAGTAGATTTCCATGTACTTTGTGTATTTCTTTGTGCCTTAATATAGAGCCTGTTTTGATAAGGCCGTTGATGTGGTAATTATTGCATGCTAATTCACCATTTTCAATAATTAGCCAACATCTATGTTTTCATAACAGCTTTCGCATATGTTTTTTTCTTTGCTTACAGTACATCCATTACTATAAGCATATCATTCATTTTAATTAAAAAAAAACATTTTCCATCCAAAATTCGTTGCCAGCCAATAGTATATCACGAATAATCATTCGCCTATCTGCGTTTTTAGGTGTGCTGAATAAATCTTCACAATTAACTAGATACCTCTGTAGAAGATCAGCAAAAATGCCCGACAAATTATTTAATATTGTCGTGACGTCATTCTAGTGTTGTATCCGTTTTTTATTCCAGTGTCAGGACTATCATTTATCTGTACGAAAACATTATGTTAACTATAACTGTCTTTCGTCTTTTTTTTAAATATTGGAAAGCGGGAAGAGGCATTGCTTCATTCAGAAACATATGAGTTGTAAGGACTAAAAACATCCATCAATTCACATAATTTGTTTTGATAATTTTGAAAAAAATATACAACTGTATACAAAAGAACAAATGACAATTACACTAAAACCATTTTTTATTAATCTCATTTTCCAATTTATTTCTTCACCCATTAAGACGGTATCTTGAATCTTTTACGTGGATTTTAATACTGCTAGTGTCAATACTTATTTAACAGACATTTTCTCATGTTTTTGGTTGTCTCCGTATGTTTCCATGATTTATTAAACTGAACTGGACACTTTGTCAGAATGGTTCAAAACAATCCGGTTTCTGATAAAACGTCGCATTCATGAGTTATAAAATGTTTTAAGAGACGAAAAGGCTATGAAATGTATACCATCTCATTATGATTGTTGTTCCTGTTGTAAAGCTTCAAATAATATTGTCTTTGTTTGTACATCGTATCACTACGACTATCTTGTCAAAGAATTAGGAATAACTGAGCACCCAGGAAACCCAACATACAAAGACATATCATTTGACAAGGATGAAATTTTGGCGAATCATGGCTTCAGTGAACATTACATTGAACAATAAATCAGAGGACTTACCTTGTTTGTATTGGATACCTACATGTAAGCTTCACCATATTCATACACACAACGGTACATTGCCGGCTCATAGGCATGTCCCACTACAGGATTGTCCATTAGATTGACTAAAAGTATGTCTCCAGTGAAAGAGGGTCTTCAGGAATACTGTAAAATTGGTCACTCGCGTAGTGGTATTACCTTATGAGGATTATTAAAAACTTAAGGAACTTCTGGATAATTTTAAATCTCGGTCTATTTCTGAAATTAGTTTTATCAAAACTTTTGATTTGTTTAACCCTGTGTACCACCAACTGTAATGTAAAATTGAACAATCGCCTAAAAAGAACATTTCACAATGCCTTCAATCATGAAAATGGTAGCATACGCTATAACTTTATTATTTGAGATACCTTAAGGCATATTTTTTTAATAGTGAACAACAAGGTAAAATATGCTTCACAGAGGAAAAAGTGATCAGTATTCCGGGTTTTTCTTATCGACAACATTGTTAAATTTGAAGGTAGAATGTTTCAACTAATTGTCGGCATTCCTATGGCAACGAACTGTGCACATCTCCTTGCCGATCTCTTCTTATTTTCGTTTGAATCAGAGTTCCTTTAGACACTTGTCAAAAACAAGAAGATTAAAGAAGCCAGATTATTTAATTTCAATTTCAGATATATTTATGATGTTCTTTCCATTAACAATTCGAACTTTTATGATTGGGTTCCATTAATATATCCTGTAGAACTAGAAATTGAAGAAACAACAGACACAGCTTCCTCTGCTTCATTTTTAGACTAATACCTCGAATTTGACATACACAGTAATCTCAGTACCAGAATCTATCACAAACGAGACGATTTTAATTTTAAATTATCAATTTTCCCCAACCTTAGTGGCAATATACCAACTTCACCTGTATATGAGATATACATTTTACAATTTATTTGGTATTCAAGAGCTTGCAGCTCCTACTTAAACTTTGTAAGACATCCGAGTGTTTGAGCATAAAGTTGATGAACCAGGGGTATGTCAAAGAACGTCTCGTCCTTTTTCTAAGAAAGTTCTTCGGAAGGTTCCAAGACATTGTTGATAAATTTTCCGTATCAACTTCAAAAATAATACACGATTGTCTTGAAGTATAGATTCTGCGTACTGATTTTGTTTTTCATCTTTATACGTGTTATAGTGTTCTCTTATTTGTCTTTTTTAATATTACTTTTACCGTTTGTACATTTTTGGTAATATCCATTTGACGTGGCTCTGTGTTTACACATCTCATCATTTTGTTGTTTGCATTACCTTTTATATTTGCTTTGTCCGTGTGACTGTTTGTGTTTCTTTGATACATATGACGTGGCTTTGTACTTAAACATCTCGCTATTGTGTTATTGTTCTGTTATATTTTTTGTATTTTGGTCTTTCGTATTTGCTAATAAATTGTTGTATGCCCTCTAATTTACTTTCTGCAAAGGATATGTCTAAAGAACTATAGATGATATTATTGTCATACTTTGAACTACATTTTTTTATAATTATACCTGTGTGGCGTTTACATTCTCATAAGTGCGATTCAACGTTAGAGCCATGTTGATCTGGTCGTTTTGTTCCAGTGCTTAAAACCTTTCGATCGTTGGTTTTGAGTGTCACTGAGGAGTCTTTTTTGCCTATGATGTCTGTTTGTTTTGTTCACGCATCGTTGTCAATATAATGAAATTTGATACTTTTGTCATATAATCGAGGTTTAGCTAGCTAAAATGCCGGTACCAAGTCAGGAAAATGACAATTGTTATTTATTTGTTTGAAGGGTTTAGGTTTTTGATTTTGCCATTTGATTAGGGACTTTCCGTTTTGAATTTTCCTCGGAGTTCAGTATTTTTGTGAATTTCCTTTTTCGTTTGATGTGATTAAGCTTTTGATTTTGCGCCATTCGATTAAGGAATTTCCGTTTTGAATTTTCCTCAGAGTTTATTATTTTTGTGATTTTGACTTTTTTCTCTTTTTTTTGGCGTTTGTTGTATATCAGTGTTCCTGTTGTTCCTTTGTTTTCCTCTTAAAGTTAATGTGTTTCTTCAGGTTTATCCGCATTTGGTTCCTCTTAATCGTTTGATGACATTTGAACAGCGGTATACTACTGTTGCCTTTATTAAGCATCAATTTGATTGACAATGTGTTGTGTTTTAGGTATATCCTAGTGTGTCTATGGATAGCAAAATGGACATATGTGGTGCTCTGATTCTTCCTTACACCATTTGCAGCTATAATAAAAATGTAAAAAGAATAACCTGATGCTTCTTAAGCTTGATAGATCATGCTGCAATACGGGCACTACAAATAACATCATTTTATTATAATAATTAGGAGAAATTGTTTATCTGAAGTAGATAGTTTACTATCTGTTAATGTGGAAGTCATAGATTCTTCCTTTGAAAAAAATAGTTAATTATGTATTTGATTACCAACTTTAAAATTATCCCGTGTATAAAGTGCAAGCCGAGAACTTGCTTCATATACTAGGGTCTACAATAGATTTTATAATCTTCTGGTGTCGCCTTTTATTTGCCTGCGTAGGCATATGATACAAAACTTTGCATATCATCGACAGTAAATATAGGAAACAGAAATAAGAAACCCGTTACCACAGGTTAAAGAAATCAATGTCGCTCCGATTCGCACTTGATTCGTATTGATCGGGTTCATTTTTTTAGAAAACAATATAGTCCCCTAGCAATTCAATTACGTAGGTGCGAGATTTAATCGTATATGTCTGTTAAAGTATGTTAATAGACATTTTGTAATGGTGATACTAGCTTCATATAGTATATAAATTTGAAAATTAAAGTTACCCGTTCCTGCATGGAATTGAGTGAAAACTGGGGAGACGTTGATAAATATCGTTTTACTATATATTACGTAAAAAAACGAATTACAGTTGTTTCTTTCCAAAGTATTCAAGAAAAGTGTCAAACACCTACGATCTCAAAAGCAAAATAGATTGAATACAATAAAAATATTTTAAGCACAAAAAAAATTATGTACACTTACGAAAATAAAAGAAAGACTTAAGTTACCGTTATTGGCAAAGGAAAATCGAGTAACAAAAACTTATAACGGTACTTAACATGAAAAAAGGACAGACATACGCAAATACATTAACAAATGAGCGACGCGTGCCTTGCTGGAAAACAAAAACGGAAAAAGGGGTCGAGGTATTCATCATGTCCGTACCGGGTTACCAATAAATGTCTTTTTCAAGGAGGATGCAAGAGGGGAAGGTTATCTCTTCATGTCTGCACATTCATTATTTCTTATAATGTATAATGAAATAAAATCGACTGCGGTGCATTCGATATAGTTAACCTATTTTTACAACGTGTACCTGTCATCAAGCTTCGTGTGTTTTTCAAGTTCTTTCTCTTTCGCTTTGTGAGAAATGAAATCCAAAAGGATAACGAAAGTAATAGGAGAGGATTACATTTAAAAATATATATGAATCTTGCTTTTATTAGCTGATATTACTAAAAAAATTTCGATGCCTACACTGCATTGGAAAACATTTGAAAATAGATTTGAATTTAATCTAAAGTTTGAAACAACACAATCACTATATTTGACATCGCTATCTTTTTGTCGGAAAGGATTTTGCATTAAGAATATACTTGTATCGTCTTTCTAGACACCAAACCCGTGAGAAGAAATTCATGGAAATATATAATGTAGTCATAGCGCATTCAAAAAGCATGATGCACATGTACTAGGTGTTCATTTACATGTAGTTGTAGTTTACCTTCAACTGTACTGGGTTTTTTTCTCTATTGTTTAAGTGTAGCTACTGTTTGAAGAGGCCATCAGGTAGAATGGTGTTTACTTAAGTTTATCCAAAACAATTTACAGACTCGATAAATCTTAATCTTGACAAACATTTGTATTTGTATATTTATTTAAAGTGATTGACAGATTATGTCTCCGTCATAGGAAATTAATCATAATCCCTGCCTTGAGGGTCTAGTATAATACTATTATGAAATATATGAGAAGAACATAACCCGAAGCATGTCAACAACTGGTTTTAGAATAAATGTATTTATTTCCGATTCAAACACCCTATAAGTGAATCAATACTAATACCAAAATATGTCATTCATAATGACCTGACAATAACTATATCCCTTCTGAATAAATCTGTTGAAAGGTTTGGTTAGTTTTGATGGGAATGCCGATATATTTGTGCTTTGAAAAATATATTCCCATAAAAAATTTGATGTAAAATACCTGAACAAATAAGATTTCTGCATGTTGAATTACGTTCACGAATGATGAACCTATTTGTAATATTGACCAACTTTAATAATATGTGCACGAGATTGGTTATCCGAATAAAGTTCTAAGCTAGCAAAACAGAAAATTCTAAGCTAGCAAAACAGAAAATTCATCATTTCTACTGATGTCACATGTATTGAGATAATTACAGGTGTCAAGCATTTCTGCTAAAAAACACTATTATAATTATTTGTTACTTATTTTGCCAATCATGTATAGATGGATATAAGTTTAAGCTTGACAAAAATCAATCAATCTAATCGGTAAAAATCAAAACCAAACGTTTTATCGTTAAGTTAAGTGTATCTAATCAGGAATTGGATTGGATTTTTTTTATCGATTTTCAAGATTGATATAATATTTAAGTCCGAAAATCAGTTAATATTTTTTTTTGTATAGATCCGCCATTAATTAGTATAAGCAAGGATTTCTATGTCCTCACAGAAGGAGATAACGTGACGATTGATGTAGTAGTAAAAAATTCTCCACCGGGTTCTACAATAACTTGGAGACAGGGGAGAAATAATATATATAACAGTATTCGTCAGACAATTGGAGAACAAAGTAACCCAGACCTCATTATTAGAAATGTCGAAGTGAAGGATGCAGGGAACTATACACTTTTTGTCAAAAATACATATGGAAACCATTCGAGTTTTACCGTGCTGAAAGTAATTTGTAAGTCTTTCCTTAATGTTAATTGTGATTCTCTGTTTTATCATTAGCTTGCGATTTTTTAAATCAACATTTTAAAATAAACAACATATTTCTATATCTTATAAAATTACTTCGTTTAATTTACACATTGTAGTAGTCCTTCATTCTTTTACTCGCTATATTGGAATTTGTTCATCCTATCAAAGGATTTGAAATTGACTTCTTCATGCTAAGAAAAATTAATCCGGGATCATTTACAATATATTATACTGTTTCTTGATGTGTGTTGCTTTCGTCGCTTTTTTTTTTTTTTTTTTTTTTTATCAAATTTGCAACTTTATACACCATCAGTAAATTAATTCATAGAACTTCATGTGGTCAACTCATAAATTGAGACAAATCACTGAAAGGCTTCTGGGCATTGAAATGCCCAGAAACATGTCTATTAAATTATTATGGCGTGTTTTAGCTAGTTTTGTTCCTCGAAACTGAAAAGAAGGCATGTATATTCAAACTCCTCCATTGTTCTTATTTAGAATCTATGAATGAATAAGACAGTGCATAAAATTATGATACTTTTCTATCACAGTAATACAAACAAACAACCATAGGTAAATAAATGAAATTGGTTACTTTGCTAAAAATAATTTATTCATACATGTACACAAAATGACTTTCAAGTATTAGTAAAAATAAGGAATACATAAAGGCAACAGTAGTACCGCTGTTCAAAACTCATAAATCCAGGGACAAAAAACAAAATCGGGGTAACAAACTAAAACCGAATACGTAATAAATTGAAAGTAGAAATGGGGAATGTGCCTAAGACACAACCACTCGACAAAAGAGCAGAAAACAGCCCATGGTCAACAATGGGTCATCAACACAGCTAGAATGTTCCATAATAAGTACTTCTGATTTGCGTATATAGGCAAATATTCTATTTCAATTTTATAATGTTCATGTGTTTGTTTTACTTTTCAAGAAAACATTTGAAAAAGGATTTTATAGTGGTCCTTTAAGGTTTCATTTAATTCCCACATTACCGAAATTTCAAACTTATTGACATGGTAACAGCTTTGTATCAGCATTATTTTGTTTATAATATGTGTTTCTTTCTTTTAAATGTTCTGTTTGACCAGTTGGGTCAGAATTAGTGGCTACATACTATGACTGTTTTGCTGATCACTTGCGTATCATTTACTTATAACTTGACTTTGTATATCAATTCCAGCTGCCACAATTCAAGGAAACAGAAGTAAATTAATCAAAACTGCAAATGATTCAGTTACAATAGAATGTAAAGTGTCTGGTGGAAGTAGGGTTATATGGCGACAGAATGGTGAACAACTAGAAGGAGTTAACAAACTATCACTGAAAATCAATCGCATAACTCGTTCAGATAAAGGAAATTATACATGTGAAACAAGTTTGAAAACCATTACTGCAACGAGCAGCATTCTACAGCTTGATGTCAAAGGTAAAACACTTCAGGATTAAACTATCAAATATATGTAGAATTAGATTTGTAATTGCTAGCAATAACGGATGCCAACCTCGTTTCCCCATTGCCAGGGTAACGGCAGCCATTTAGCAAATTTTAAAGTCATTAATATTGCATTTACATATGTCTATCAACATGTTTGTAAAATGTCAGTAAGTTTGGAGCATTTTGAAGTTTTGGACATTTTGGCTGTTTCCATGGTAACGGCAGCCATTTTAAAAATTCCAAAGTCAAATGGAAAGTCTGAACATGCCAATCGACATTTATGTAAAGTTTCATTAAGTTTAGGGTATTTTCCATATTTTCGCATTTTTTTTCTATTTCCATGGAAACGGTCTCCATCTTGCTCATTCCAAAGTTAGATGCACAACTTCGCATGGTGGTCAACATGATAGCACAATTCCATCAAGATTGGTCCATTCAATTCCGAGAAACAGCGTGGACAAAAAGTGTTGAAGAATATAAATAACTAGATTTGTAATTGCTAGCAATAACGGATGGCACCCTTCCCCATTGCCAGGTGAGCGGCAGCCATTTTGAAAATTCCAAAGTCAAAGACCGCATCTACAGATGTCTATTAACATTGTTGTCAAGTTTCTTTAATTTTAGAGCATTTTGAAAATTTTGAGATTTTTGCTATTTCCATGGTAACGGGTACCATTTCCAAAATTCCAAAGATAGGAGCCACTTTGGGACATGTCATGTTAAGTATCCATTAAGTTGTAGAAGGTTTGATCTAATATTTTTGCAGAAAATGCAGCTTAAATAAGATTTCCCATAGGGCCAATATTAAACTTTCTCCCTGTTTCATTGACAATGGCGGCCATTTTGGAATTTCCTAATATTGCCAAAACATCTGGGCATACCAAGGAACATTACCATAAAGTTTCATCCAGCTAGGTCTTATAATGAAAAATTTAGAATTTGCATTTTTAAATCTCCAAAGTCAAAGAGCACATCTTCACATGCCAATTGACATTTTTGTAACGTTTTAAAAAGATTGGAGCATTTTGATTTTTTTTTAATTTATCGCATTTCACCAGTTTCAATAGCAACGGCAGCTATCTTGTGAAGCCATACCCCGATAGCAAATCTGCACATGCTGGTTAACATTATGGGTTAATTCCATGACAGTTAGTTTATATAATTCCGAGATATTAGCTGAACAAAAAAAATGGAAGAAGAATAATAATATTAAGAAAAAAAGGAAACGTAAAATAACAATATGTCACCCAAACTCCGTTGAGGGTGCCATGATAACGAAATGTCACCCCATTTCCGTTGAGGGTGCCATAATTATTGTAAGATATTTCATTCTCATCTAAGGTTAAATCATATATATATATATATATATATATATATATATATATATATATATATATATATATATATATATATATATATATATATATATATATATATATATAGGACTCTAAAGTGCGATGGGGACGCTAAAGTACGATGGTCACGCTAAAGTGCGATGGTCTACGCTAAAGTACGATGCCTACACACGCTAAAGTGCGATGGCCCGCGAAAGTATAGACGTAATAAACGTACTATGGATTATGACGTTAACAGTGTTTTATACAAACAAAAAATGAACATGCCGAAAGATAAATGTAGAATATTTGATTAACAACTTTAAAGCAAACGTCCATGATTTACTACATGATAACCGTGTTTTGTCGGCTGAAGCAAATGTGGGTTTTTTCGGTGCTAGAAAAAGGACTTTTGTCCTGCAGTCGACCATCTTACTATACAGATACAAAAGTATACGCATAAGTATCCTTTATCCTGTTTCTATTTGAAGCTAACGGATACATTGAAATCATTGTTTATGTTGCAGTTTACTTTGCCGTCCCCGTTCAATTATTGTCGATTTTAATGAAAATTAAAGTCGGTAAAATAAAGGTACGTCATATTTCCATGCGTAAATCATAACTTGTCTGCTAAAAAATTAGAACGAATTTTGTATTTGTAATTTACAATGACGACTTTGAGAGGAGATGTTCACATTAGTGATAGACTGTGTGAACGGCAAGCTACACCAATTATCCAAATATGTGATACCGGCCTGATTAAAAAAAAACATATACAGGATATATAGATTTTTGTCACACCTAAATTACCATTTTAGCAATTATTACATGGTCGTTCTTCTTAATTTAAAACAATGATCACTTAAGCCTACCGGTAATTATAAAGCCTATCAAATATGTCATAAAACCTTGTACTAGCTTTCGCAAGAAGACTATTTTTTAAATCCGTGTTCTTTATACTTTAATCCCTTTAACATTACCCTTTTAGTCCATCGCACTTTAGCGTGATAAACCATCATACTTTAGCGAACAAACACCCATCGCACTTTAGCGTGATACGCCATCGTACTTTAGCGTAGACCATCGCACTTTAGCGTGACCATCGCACTTTAGAGTCCTACATATATATATATTGCATATGAGAATAAAAGACAAAAGTGAGAGCTCAACACCTAAAAAAGACGATAATCTAGATCAAACCACACAGAAAAATCTCAAGTATGCCGAACAATATCGATAATACATTCATGTAATGGTAATTGTTGTAGACATACAAGGTGTACGAAACAAAGCGAAATGTTGTTTGGTATTTTGGAATAGTGTATCGTACATAAGGAATGGTGTGTTGTTTTAAATTTATTGTAGGATTTTGAAAAAAGTATATCGAAAATTTCAATAACTCTTAACACGTTACACCCTTGTCAATATTGAATTCTTCAAATCATGTATGAGCCATTTGAAAAAAAGGACGGGATTGGTGTAATTGTTTATAGGGTAATGGTTTAAGTGGGACATTAACTATAGCTGTTTTATTTGCACTCATTCCACATTTCGAAATTGTATATAAAAAGGATCAACGTATTTGTAATTTTTAAAGGGACAAATGTATGAGATGTTGTACTTATTTTGCCTATCTCACCAACAAATGTTTATCATGGATATTGCATGATGGTCCATTGTGTTAATGTGGTGTTGAGATTTCCAGCAGTAGTCAGGTTCATATAATTAAACCTTTTAATTGTGTGTGTATTTATATTGTACCACTTCTGTCCTTGTGTAAATACAATGAATACGCTGATAACATGTTTTCTTAAAGTTTACTAAAAAAATATCTGACATGGAAATAATCAGCTTTAACATTTCAGACATAGCATTAGTTTTTACGACCAGGGAAAAGGTTGAGGTTAATCAAGGAGGTAAAACAGTACTTCCTTGTTCTCATGACTCCTATCCAACACCGACAAATGTTTATTGGACAAGGAATGGTGTCAACATTTCTGCCTATAGGACAACGAAATATAATGGAAGTACCATTGCATTTCCTTCATTAGTTATCTATGATACTGGAAAGAGTGATTCCGGGACTTATATCTGTTCAGTGTCCAATAACTTAGGTACTGGATACAGTAAACCACTACAACTTCTCATAAGAGGTATGCAAATCTAACTTAAGAGGTATGCAAATCCAACATGTTAAAATGGTATTGTAAGCATCATTTTAGTCTAGTTACCTTAATTCAAACCTATTTGTTTCAATCAATGTGCACTAAAACAGGTTGTAAAGCAGAAAAGCAGTAAGGTCAAGTGTATTATGTTATACTTTGATATACCAGACACTGGATTTGTCTATCGTCTACATTAGACTTAAAAGTGCCGCTCACGTCAATGTTAAGAATAGCTTGAAGTGAAAGTCAATATTTAAGTTGAAAGGCATTCAAAACAGATAATTTTATAAATAGTTATACCAAACCTAATATAAAAACTTACCTTTAAGGCAGACAACTCTGAGTATAATGTGTGATTCAAATTTTTAAAGACTTGCATGTATTTAATCCATTTTTTCAGATATTTTTAAACCGGTTAAAACTCTAATGATGTGATTTATTAGGTTTTGATGTACTTAACGACGAATTATAAAATGTTTAGACTTATAAATCGGAGGCCAAGAGTTAACATTTTCTTTTGAGACATAGAAGAGATAGAACGTGAGAGGCAAACACGGGTAGCCAACATAGCATTATGTCATTTTTGTCATTCAAAGTTTGCAGGACAACAAAAGTTAAGATAAGGACTAGAAAAAAAACAACAGTCACCAAAAATTTATAAATCTCTATATTGAAAATACTCTTGATTGTTATATGCCATATGTCCATAACATTTTGACTAAATTCACAAGGCTAATAACTATGAAAGACCCATTGTTTTATCTGACTGATATTGTTACGGCCAGAAATCGCCTTTAAATTGTAGCCAACAAAAGACACAAATCAATAGTAAAATTTAACAATATTTAATATACAAAAGTTTACAAAAGGTATTACACAAATATTACTGTTAACTTAACTGTCAAAATATGAGTCCAATCTGTTATCTTTATCTGTATCCGGAAATCTTTCGGAATCCAATTTGAATATTACGTTCACTACTAATGTCACAATCCAGTATGATGTTGTTTGTAGAATAAAAGTGTCAATCCAAATGCTGTGAATACTAATGTCTATCAATGTCTATGTCCAAGTTTAATTATAAGAGTTTAACTTTAGTGTCTGTATATATAGTGTTGTCATGGAAAATTCTAGAACACTCTATAATGGAACATTGTGGAAAATCCTGGAAAGTTACAACGGAAGTTTCTGGAATAACGTAGAAGTTTAAATTACGCATCTTTTATAAGGATCATTCTAGAAAGTTCCAATCATTCATAAACTGCACAGTTATAAGATTATTTGGTAAACAACTATCAGGCCATACAACACAAATTAGGCCAACATAAATAAACATAATAATTACAATATCATAACACCTCCCCCCTTAAAAGAAGTTTTAGTGTAACAAAAACTTATCATGAACAATATGAACAAAAATACATAATATATACAAAGTGATTTTATAAGCTCTAGATAAAGCATCAGCTATTACATTATCTTTACCCTGAATATGTTTTACAATTACATCATATTCCTGTAACAATAAACTCCACCTAGTCAACCTCTGATTCTTGTTTCTCATTTTATGCATGAAGGTGAGAGGATTATGATCAGTATAAACAAGAATAGGATATACGGTGGGATTCAAATATACATCAAAATGTTGAAGTGCTGACAACATTGCAAAACACTCTTTTTCAATAGTTGAATAATTTTTCTGATGTTTATCTAATTTCTTAGAAAAATATGATATAGGTTTTTCAACATTATCATCTGTCTCTTGATATAAAACAGCTCCTATTCCTACATCGCTTGCATCAACGGCAAGTTTAAATTGTTTTTCAAAGTCTGGAGTAATCAGAACTGGACTATTAATTAAAAGTGATTTGCTATTTTCAAAAGCTTTTTGACAATTTTCACTCCAGATAAATTTAGAATCTTTCCGTAAAAGATGAGTCAATGGTTGAACAACAGTAGCAAAATTTGAACAAAATTTTCTGTAAAATCCAGTCATGCCTAAATATCTCATAAGTTGCTTTCTATTTGTAGGAGGTGGAAATTTGGAAATAGCTCCCACTTTAGCCATAATAGGTTTTACTTGACCTTGGCCAACTGTATGCCCTAAATAATCAACAGTGGCCCGACAAAATTCACTTTTACCAAGATTAACAGTCAAATTTGATTTTGACAATCTATCAAAAGTATCATACAAATGTTTTAAATGCTGTTCCCAGCTATCACTACATACAATAAGATCATCAATATAAGCATAACAACAGTCTAAATCTTTTATAACATTATTGATCATTCTTTGAAATGTAGCTGGTGCACTTTTCATGCAAAACGGCATTACAGTATATTGAAATAAGCCATCTGGTGTAACAAAAGCTGATATTTCACGAGCTCTCTGTGTCAATGGAACTTGCCAATAACCTTTCAATAAATCAAATTTGCTCACAAATTTTGCTTGACCAATATTGTCAATACAATCGTCTATCCTTTGAATCGGATAGGAATCAGATTTTGAGACTGAATTTACTTTTCTGAAATCAGTCACGAAACGAAAAGTTTTATCTGGTTTTGGCACAAGGAGACAAGGAGAGCTCCATTCACTGTTACTCGGCTCAATAATATCATTGTCAAGCATATATTTAATTTCTTTTCTCATAACTTCAAGTTTGAGTGGATTGAGCCTGTAAGGATGTTGCTTAATTGGACAAGCATCTCCGACATCAACATCATGACAAACAGCAGTGGTTTTGTTTGGCACATCTGGAAAAAGATTTTTAAAAGAAAATACCAAAGTTTTTATTTCTTCTCTACGATCAAAAGACAGATGTGCAAGTTTTGAATCTAAATTTGACAAAATTTCTGAATTTTTCAATCTAACTGTCTCTTCCATAGTTTTACAACTAAAAATTGGTTCAATTACATCTGGTTTGTCATGATTGTTCTCAAATTTAACCATGCCTAAAGTGGCAACTGGTTTACTATCACATAGAACATTAGTACGCTCAAAATATGGTTTTAACATATTAATATGACACACTCTGTTTTGTTTACGCCGACCTGGAGTTTTTACAATATAATTCAAATCATTGATTTTACTCTCTATTGTATAAGGACCACAATATTTAGCCTGTAAAGGATGTACAGGGACTGGCAAAAATACAAGAACCCTATCACCAGGCTCAAAAACTGTGTCCCTGGCATCTTTATCATACCATATTTTCATCTTGCTCTGTACATTTTTTAAGTTTTTCTGAGCAATTTGACAAGCAGTATACAATTTTTCTTTAAATCTAGATACATAGTCTAAAAGATTCAAGTCAGTATGTTCAGTAAGCCACTTTTCCTTAATCAATTTTAACGGTCCCCTTACAGTATGACCAAATACCAACTCAAAGGGACTAAATCCAAGGGATTCTTGAACAGCCTCTCGAACCGCAAAAAGTAGAAAGTGAACTCCATCATCCCAGTCTCTGTCAAATTGAAGACAAAAAGTTCTAATCATGTTCTTCAATGTTTGATGAAAACGTTCTAAGGCACCTTGAGATTCTGGATGATAAGCACTTGATCTGTACTGAGCAATCCCTAACAAAAGGTATTACACAAATATTACTGTTAACTTAACTGTCAAAATATGAGTCCAATCTGTTATCTTTATCTGTATCCGGAAATCTTTCGGAATCCAATTTGAATATTACGTTCACTACTAATGTCACAATCCAGTATGATGTTGTTTGTAGAATAAAAGTGTCAATCCAAATGCTGTGAATACTAATGTCTATCAATGTCTATGTCCAAGTTTAATTATAAGAGTTTAACTTTAGTGTCTGTATATATAGTGTTGTCATGGAAAATTCTAGAACACTCTATAATGGAACATTGTGGAAAATCCTGGAAAGTTACAACGGAAGTTTCTGGAATAACGTAGAAGTTTAAATTACGCATCTTTTATAAGGATCATTCTAGAAAGTTCCAATCATTCATAAACTGCACAGTTATAAGATTATTTGGTAAACAACTATCAGGCCATACAACACAAATTAGGCCAACATAAATAAACATAATAATTACAATATCATAACACCTCCCCCCTTAAAAGAAGTTTTAGTGTAACAAAAACCTATCATGAACAATATGAACAAAAATACATAATATATACAAAGTGATTTTATAAGCTCTAGATAAAGCATCAGCTATTACATTATCTTTACCCTGAATATGTTTTACAATTACATCATATTCCTGTAACAATAAACTCCACCTAGTCAACCTCTGATTCTTGTTTCTCATTTTATGCATGAAGGTGAGAGGATTATGATCAGTATAAACAAGAATAGGATATACAGTGGGATTCAAATATACATCAAAATGTTGAAGTGCTGACAACATTGCAAAACACTCTTTTTCAATAGTTGAATAATTTTTCTGATGTTTATCTAATTTCTTAGAAAAATATGATATAGGTTTTTCAACATTATCATCTGTCTCTTGATATAAAACAGCTCCTATTCCTACATCGCTTGCATCAACGGCAAGTTTAAATTGTTTTTCAAAGTCTGGAGTAATCAGAACTGGACTATTAATTAAAAGTGATTTGCTATTTTCAAAAGCTTTTTGACAATTTTCACTCCAGATAAATTTAGAATCTTTCCGTAAAAGATGAGTCAATGGTTGAACAACAGTAGCAAAATTTGAACAAAATTTTCTGTAAAATCCAGTCATGCCTAAATATCTCATAAGTTGCTTTCTATTTGTAGGAGATGGAAATTTGGAAATAGCTCCCACTTTAGCCATAATAGGTTTTACTTGACCTTGGCCAACTGTATGCCCTAAATAATCAACAGTGGCCTGACAAAATTCACTTTTACCAAGATTAACAGTCAAATTTGATTTTGACAATCTATCAAAAGTATCATACAAATGTTTTAAATGCTGTTCCCAGCTATCACTACATACAATAAGATCATCAATATAAGCATAACAACAGTCTAAATCTTTTATAACATTATTGATCATTCTTTGAAATGTAGCTGGTGCACTTTTCATGCAAAACGGCATTACAGTATATTGAAATAAGCCATCTGGTGTAACAAAAGCTGATATTTCACGAGCTCTCTGTGTCAATGGAACTTGCCAATAACCTTTCAATAAATCAAATTTGCTCACAAATTTTGCTTGACCAATATTGTCAATACAATCGTCTATCCTTTGAATCGGATAGGAATCAGATTTTGAGACTGAATTTACTTTTCTGAAATCAGTCACGAAACGAAAAGTTTTATCTGGTTTTGGCACAAGGAGACAAGGAGAGCTCCATTCACTGTTACTCGGCTCAATAATATCATTGTCAAGCATATATTTAATTTCTTTTCTCATAACTTCAAGTTTGAGTGGATTGAGCCTGTAAGGATGTTGCTTAATTGGACAAGCATCTCCGACATCAACATCATGACAAACGGCAGTGGTTTTGTTTGGCACATCTGGAAAAAGATTTTTAAAAGAAAATACCAAAGTTTTTATTTCTTCTCTACGATCAAAAGACAGATGTGCAAGTTTTGAATCTAAATTTGACAAAATTTCTGAATTTTTCAATCTAACTGTCTCTTCCATAGTTTTACAACTAAAAATTGGTTCAATTACATCTGGTTTGTCATGATTGTTCTCAAATTTAACCATGCCTAAAGTGGCAACTGGTTTACTATCACATAGAACATTAGTACGCTCAAAATATGGTTTTAACATATTAATATGACACACTCTGTTTTGTTTACGCCGACCTGGAGTTTTTACAATATAATTCAAATCATTGATTTTACTCTCTATTGTATAAGGACCACAATATTTAGCCTGTAAAGGATGTACAGGGACTGGCAAAAATACAAGTACCCTATCACCAGGCTCAAAAACTGTGTCCCTGGCATCTTTATCATACCATATTTTCATCTTGCTCTGTACATTTTTTAAGTTTTTCTGAGCAATTTGACAAGCAGTATACAATTTTTCTTTAAATCTAGATACATAGTCTAAAAGATTCAAGTCAGTATGTTCAGTAAGCCACTTTTCCTTAATCAATTTTAACGGTCCCCTTACAGTATGACCAAATACCAACTCAAAGGGACTAAATCCAAGGGATTCTTGAACAGCCTCTCGAACCGCAAAAAGTAGAAAGTGAACTCCATCATCCCAGTCTCTGTCAAATTGAAGACAAAAAGTTCTAATCATGTTCTTCAATGTTTGATGAAAACGTTCTAAGGCACCTTGAGATTCTGGATGATAAGCACTTGATCTGTACTGAGCAATCCCTAACAAAAGGTATTACACAAATATTACTGTTAACTTAACTGTCAAAATATGAGTCCAATCTGTTATCTTTATCTGTATCCGGAAATCTTTCGGAATCCAATTTGAATATTACGTTCACTACTAATGTCACAATCCAGTATGATGTTGTTTGTAGAATAAAAGTGTCAATCCAAATGCTGTGAATACTAATGTCTATCAATGTCTATGTCCAAGCTTAATTATAAGAGTTTAACTTTAGTGTCTGTATATATAGTGTTGTCATGGAAAATTCTAGAACACTCTATAATGGAACATTGTGGAAAATCCTGGAAAGTTACAACGGAAGTTTCTGGAATAACGTAGAAGTTTAAATTACGCATATTTTATAAGGATCATTCTAGAAAGTTCCAATCATTCATAAACTGCACAGTTATAAGATTATTTGGTAAACAACTATCAGGCCATACAACACAAATTAGGCCAACATAAATAAACATAATAATTACAATATCATAACAATATATGCATGGAAAATTCAGGCTTTACACTTCTCCCTATCTACCACCACGTATACACTTGTGTCCATCGAGATCGCCTTCTTGTATTACTAGTGAAGGTGATCTTGCAACATTTTCTGGCTTACCTAGTTTCAGGGTAATTTTTCTAAAACAAAGTGTACATAGATCCAAACACACGGAATTAATTGTATTTCAATCTTCTTTTGCAAGACCAAAATTGGGACCTTTGTATTTTTATTTCAACAAGATGCCAATTTTGTGTTTATAGTCAGACTATAAAAAAGTAAAAACACAAAAATACTGAACTCCGAGGAAAATTCAAAAAGGAAAATCAAAAATCAAAAGGCAAAATCAAAAGTCCAAACACATCAAACGAATGGATAACAACTGTCATATTCCTGACTTGGTACAGGCATTTTCTAATGTAGAAAATGGTGGATTGAACCTGGTTTTATAGCTAGCTAAACCTCTCACTTGTATGACAGTCGCATCAAATTCCATTACATTGTCAACGATGCATGAACAAAACAAACATACTCAAAGAGTAAAAATGTCAAAAATAGGGGTACAACAGTCAATATTGTGTTATCATCTTAATATCACTACATAAACAACAAATGTAACAAAGTAGCACAAAAAGGCATACATCAAATTTAACATTCTCATTTTGCTTTTCTTATACGGCTGAATTTATCTATGTAAAGTCTACCCATAAATGAAAGAAGGTTTTCATTACTGGTGTAAAATTGCGCGTTTGAAATTCGCATAGGTAGACATAAAAATAATTTTGTTGTATGACGGCATACATAAATGCAGACTCACGTAAAGTAGATATAACAAAAAACAGACGTACAGTAAAAATAATAAATAAAATAATGGTGTGGTTCAAAGTATGACGGGATACATAAGTACAGTTTCACGTCAAATATGGCTGAATTTATCTATGTAAAGTCTACCCATAAATGATAGAAGGTTTTCATTACTGGTGTAAAATTGCGCGTTTGAAATTCGCACAGGTAGACATAAAAATAATTTTGTCGTATGACGGCATACATAAATGCAGACTCACGTAAAGTAGATATAACAAAAACCAGATTTAACAGTAAAAGTAATAATAATAAATAAAATAATGGTGTGGTTCAAAGTATGACGGGATACATAAGTACAGTTTCACGTCAAATGTATATCATAAAAAAACAGACTAAAATGTAAATCACACTTTAATATAGTTCCAGCTAAACAGACTTCACAAGCAGGGGCAGTTGTTGGAATCCTTGTAGCTATCGTGTTTGTTGTTGTTGTCGTTGTTGCCGTAATCATTTGGAGGCGGAGGTTTGTATTGTGTAATGTTAAACAAGTATTATTGAATTTTCTGTGCACTAAAACGTGTTGCTTACCTGTCGACGAAATTCTTTTACAAGATAAGCTAGAAAGTCTTCGTAGAGAACAAAACGAATAATCGTCATCCGGTTCATTTGAAACCATTTAAGTCTGAGGACATTAAGGACCATATTTTACAGTACAAATTTGAATCCGGTAGAATTCAAAATTATACTTGTACGAATTGGAACTCCAATATGTACTAAGAAATTAGAATGCTGGATAATTCAAATAAAACTCCATCACAAATAAAAAAAATGAAATTTCGATAACCTAGATTTATTGTAAAGGACCAGCAGGGGTGGGTTGTACTAGATAAATAATTATAAAGAAATGCATTATTATGAATTTTTTTACTTACAAATATAAACAGTTTTAGGTATCAGAAGAAGAAAAAACACTTTGTATCTTGTTAAAAAAAAGGCGTACATGTAACCATCAAAATTGTGACGCATAAACCAGTTAATGAAGACAATATATTAAAAAACAAAAGGTTTAATATCTTGGTTTATTTTATAGAAAACAAAAACCAGGAACAACAAAAAGAGGTACAGCTAAAGTTTCAATGCACCGAGGTAAAACGTTTATAGTAGTTTGATCGAAGAATTGAAATAAAACAACAAATTAAATGAACAAAAACACTTTTTTATTGGGAAAACTGGTTGAGCATTTACATGTATATTAAAAGGTACAGAATTATTTTTTCTAATTTTACTTACTAGGTACTTCAAGTCGTTTTGAACACAAGATAACGAATAAAACCGTTGTAAAATGCTTTTGAAATATTGTGAGAAGTAAAAAAAAAACACAAAAACACAATAACATAGGAATGGTTAAAAACGTAAATGGCAAGACGAATTATTCAAGAAACTGCACACAAGTGAAATGCTTAATTCCGAAGACAATTGGACTTAAGGCATAGGAGGCACTTTTTGCATGTGCTAGAACTAGTTTTCAACATGCAACTTTCTTTGAAAAAGAATGCATTATATCTTTCTACACAACAAATCTTCAAATATTTTGTCCTCGCGCATTATGAAGAGACGTTATCCGTTGAAATGCGTATATGTTACCCTTCCCTGAGCACCTGCGATCACCACCAGTTTTGGAGGGGTTCGTGTTGCTTAGCCTTTAGTTTTCTACGTTGTGTCTTCTGTACTATTATTTGTCTGTTTGACTTTGTGTGGCCATGGCGTTGTCAGTTTATTTTCAATCTATGAATTTTGACTGTCCCTCTCTTTTGCAATTTATTTTGTATATAATGTTATAAGTGACGTTATGAAAATATATCCACAATGATATTTTTATCAAAAAGGCAACCCATAATGGTTACTGAAACTCTTCCTGTGTTATTAAATTGGTGTCTTGTATGACAATGAATTGCACTTAATTGGTCATAAGAATATGAGCATTCATAATCTAAATTTGATTTGAATTGTGTATCTAAAACATCTAATAAAATAAGATAATGATGTATGATTTCAATGAGACAACTAGACACAAGGGATCACAATGTTAATTAAAGCAACTATCGTGGGATATTTTACAATGAACAAAAGCCAAGCTGTTCAGTTAGTTGAAAGAAAGGTTCCGACATGACAAAATGTAGAATTTACTGCCGGTGCCAATAAATATCAATGTCAGAAATATAAAGATGATGAAACTATTTCTTGGGTATAATCAGAAATTACAGTGCTTTAGTTTTTTTCTCACAGAGTCCATTTGTTTTATGCAATAATTGTTCGGATTTTCTACAATTTAACATTCTAGAAGAACGAGGTGACAGTGCAATTGGACTGCACTTTAATAGTAGGCCGATGTCTTCTGTAGCAGCCGATGATAGTCATTTATCTACTAGACCCATAGTAGCAGCTGATGCTGAATACCATAATGTATCAGATGTAACTAGTACATGTATTAGGGTGGAGGACCTAAAAACGTATATGCAGAAAAGACAAAGACATGAAGAACTTAAAAAAGAATATAAGGTATTACATAATGGTTAATTAATGTTCTCCTGTATATGCTTATGAAATAATAAATAAAAGTTTTGGATCAAATAAACTTAGTTTAACATCGTTAATATTGATAGCACCATTTTGTGTTATTCACACAGGACAAATGGTTTAGATTTGAATCTTATCACATTGAAATGGTATTGAATCAGTTTGATTACTCTCTGTCCTATTAGTATTGTTCACCTGATGAATACAATCTTGAATTTGTATTTGGACTACACTTATAAGGTGTATATAGATTATACCACTGCATCATGTGTGATACGATCTTTATCAACTCGACCCATTTAAATTTTCAAATATGTTTCTCTGATGATTTCTAGACAATATGCAGACAATCATTATACTTCGAATAATATTCGAATGATCTGCAATAAGGTTTGGTCCTTTTGATTGACGCCATCATGCATGGTCGTCTTTTAAATGACGTCACAATTGAAATTTTAGAAAAAAGGGAAAAACATAGACGTCGTTTTTGATTTTTAATCAATGGCAAACTAAGATCAAACGATTCACACGTTATTAAATAAACAAAATCAACATGTCTGGAAAAGTATAAATCGCGTTAGAGAAATTAGTTCAACATTCTTTATTTATTGTTACAATCTCATTCCAATTTTATATTTTATAAGAGCATACCGAACATAGCGGAACATCCTACTACTCATGCACAGACAAAGGATAATATGCCGAAAAACAGATTTAAAACCACATTTCCATGTAAGTGAAAACAAATTAAACACAACTTTAACAACTGCATGTCAACGTACGGCATTCAACAATTGTAAAACCCATTCTGAAAGTATCAATTGAAGGCCCTATAATGACAAAATGTAACACAATTCTAAAGACAAAACTAAATGCCTGGTTTATGCACAAGACAATGAACGAAAAACAAATATAATATCTTAAAACTGACGTCAATCTAAGACTTAGAGGGTCCCGACTTGGAACATTCACAAACAGAATGTGGCAGCGTGTCCAGTTCTCCCTCTAACTGGTGATAGATGTGTAACGTCACAATATATGAAAACACTGTGAAAGGCAGTAAAAAAGAGCTGAACTCATCAGAACGATATATAGTGGAAAATCAAGTTACAAAAGGACATATTGGACGTGTCAATGTATTCACATGTATATATATACCCACAGCAAAAAAGACAATAAGTACAGATCTGAAAGTACTTACAACTAATAAATCATTGTCATTTTACAATGCGAAATTATTCCCAAAATTGCAAGTGTTCCGATTACTGCAGTCCCTTGTTTTGAAAGGATAAAACCGTTTGCAATTAATTTTTCAACTATTGATTTATAATTGTTAATTGTATGCTTCTACAGTATTCATTGCCTATTGTTCTTGTTTCAAAGTTGCTTTGGGTTAATTTGTTATCGTTACATGAAATATATTGTATCTTATCTTTATTTCACATAAAATTGTCTCTGTTAAACGATTTTAACAGCAAAAAGAATATATGTATATTTGTTTCAGAAACGTGTGTTTGTTCCATTTTCCGAATTTGCAGACATTTGACCGTAAATCAAGGCCGTTGCAAAATACCTCAGAATTTATGAAAAACATGTTTTTAAAATATGCTCCCACCTAAAGGTGTTAGATATCTTTTTACTGATAGTACTGGTTTATGTGATGATATCAACCCCACTTATACTTTAACAAATAAAGAGTAAATATAACTCTAGTACTTAGAGTGAAATGTACATTTTGTTTGATTTATAATTGATACAATAGTTGCCACTTTTATATGTTGTAGATGACCATACAAGAGTGATACTGAAATCCGATGGAGGATCTGATTATATTAACGCAAACTATATTGACGTAAGTAGGATATGACGTAATCTAAATAGTAAAATGTGCTTTTTTATGAATCTGATTGTCGTTTGATGATGTGGTTCATAAGAATGTCTCGTTTTTCGTTTTTTTATATAGATTCGATTGTCGGTTTTCACGTTTAAATGGTTTGAACTAGTCATTTTTATGCTCTTTGTAGATTGTTGTTCGGTGTGAGCCAATAATCCGTGTTGAAGACCGTACTTTTATAATTTGTGACTTGGAAGGAGAGTTTTCTCATTGGCACTCATTACCACATCTTCTAATATCTTTATAAAAAAAACTTGTTTTAATTTTTCAAGACAGAATAGTCGCGTATATTGTTATGATTCGTATATTCAATTGAAATTGAAAATGTTTGTTTTGTTCTATTAACCTCTGTTTAATTATTTCTTACATTTCAAAGTTAGCATATACATTTTAGATACTTTAATTAGATGTATATGTCTTCTCTATAGGGGTTTGAAAAAGAAAGATGCTATATTGCGAGTCAAGGTAAATATTTAGTATTATTATACTTCATGTCAAAATGCCAGATTTTGATTGGTTAATACGAGGGTGTCAATTTACTCTATTACCCTTCATGGAGACGCTTGATCAAGTGTGCGCTTTATTAAATACGACTCTATCCTATGACAAATACTCTATCACCCTTCACAGAAACGCTTGATCAAGTGTGCGCTTTATTCAATACGACACTAGCCTATGGCAAATACTCTATTACCCTTCACGGAGACGTTTGATCAAGTGTGCGCTTTATTAAATACGGATGGTTATGTACAAGATTTCACAGTTTATTACTTTGAATTTTAAAAAATCGACAGTAATAACAGAACATTCAGTATAATAAATTAAATAACACATAGCTGAGAGGGTGATAGAGCAGATTGGAACCCCTCGAAAAGGCATTGTCAACCTTGGCTTCGCCGCGGTTGAAAATGTTTTCTCGAGGTACCAATCTGCTCTATCACCCGCCTCAGCTATATGTTATTTATATATTGTACAACGTTGATGACAGTGCTTATCACATAAATAAAGCTTTACAATTCAACTTATAGTTTATTCAGACATACATACAAATCGAATAAAGATAAGATTGAATAAAATAACAAACTAGAAAATAAACACATTTCGCATAATTATTTGTAAAACAATCAAAACGTAAATAACATCAAATGAGTATCATATTCGTGATTAGTGTGTTAACATTTTTTTTTTTTTATCAAATTTCGAATCATTTAGACTTAAAATGGGAATTGTTGAAGGTTTCAAGGAGATTACTGAGAATTCTTTGTTCGAAAAAAAAGAGTTCGTTGCTTCCAAAATTTTCGTTCAATCTAAGTTAGTGGAAAGACAATCTATCAATAACCTTAAAGTTCTGATAGTTTGCAGTGTACATTATGTTTTTATTAAAAATCATAGCTCAATAATAGTAAAAACATGTCTCGTTTGCAGGTCCAGTCAAAAACACAGTTGCAGATCATTGGAAAATGATATGGCAGGAAAATATTCATCAAATTGTCATGGTAACAAATTTAGTGGAAGGTATAAAGGTGCGTAGTTTGTAGTTTTATGACAGAATATGTTGTTAAACTAAGAAGAAATGATCAAACAGGGCTTCCATATATATGCTAGTTTTACCCAATAATAAATTAATCTCATTGGCTAAGATCATAGGAAATCATCTTTGAAAAAAACTCATTTTCTCCTCGGAAAAAATCACGAAAGGTTAAACTACGATTTGGAACAGCGTCGGGGTATCGACATTTAAATTTGGCAATGTAACGTCAACGACGTAGGTTTGTGACGTCACGTAGATTCCCATATTTTTCTTCTTGCTTTCGGTGTTTATTGTCTATCCTCCTTCTTTACGGTAAACTTCATTGAATAGTATAACTGATGAAAAATAGCATCTGTAAAAGCAGAGAATAAGATTAAAAATAAGAATATTATAACTTTAAATTTCAAACAATAGGATTGTTACTAAATAAACAAACCAATGCAAAACAAAAACAAAACAAACAAACATAGACAGACATTAAACAATACAAACATGTATCATTGAATAGTAAAACCAGATGATTTATTAAGTAAATAAAAATAGGGAGCAGTTTTTAAAGTTTCTTAAGCAAATGGATAAAGTTTAAACTCATTTAATGTAACAATTGTTGACTTTTAATTTCAGTTAATACTGTGTTATTAACCCCACAATGGTGATATTAACCGATGTTTAATGTCATATCACAAACTCATTAAAAGTCAATAATTTTATTATATATGTATGCATGAGTAGCTCCTTTTCTGTTTAGATATACCTTATACAACCATATGTTTCCCTTTTCCTCGTGATAGACTAAATGTGAACAATACTGGCCTTGTGGTGGTAAACAAATGGTCCATGGAAATCTGATCATCCGTCTTAATGCTGAAAAGGAAAGAACAGCATATGTCACAAGAGAAATATCAATTGAAGACAAAAAGGTATTTCATTGAATGTTATTGGCATGAAGGCATGGTTGTTTATTTTCTGTCAACCTTGCAAAAAGATAAATATGCAAGATACTTGAAATATAGGATTGAAGACAAGGATATGATAAGCTGAAGGTCACAAGGAAACAGACCAGTAACAACTGTTGCCGGAATTTTTTCTACACTAGTATCTAAATGAAGGTGCGAGGCAAAAGACGATTAATAAAATGTGTCCATTTATCAACAATGATCAACTAAAACGTGTACCTGTATTAACTAAAACGTGTCCGTATAAAGCCTGATAAGAGAGAAAACGTTCAATCATACCGTCTTGTTTCTATTGAAAATTAACAAATGTTATTGTCCATTAATAGAATAAACATGCATTGATATTGATATTAATTATTGGCGTGAAATTCCTACTGAAATAGCAACCGTGTAACAGTCCAAGAGATGAAGTGACTGGTCATGATTGTGTTGGTTTAAAACAATAGTACATGTATATTTATATCTAAATAACAGACAGCAAATACACTTTCCCTTGACTCATTCACATGTTATAATACAAAAAGTCCTTGTGTCAAAGTTCTAACAGGGCAATTTTTGAATACATGAATACGATATGATCAAGAATATGAGATCATTTTAAAGGGGCACTAGCTGTCAAATTCATGTTCACCAATTTTATTCAAATTCTCATATTTTATTTATAAAAACATGAACAATGTTAAGCATTTATCCAAACTATTAACAGTCTAAAATAAACAATTAACAGAGCACGGGCATGAAACAAAGTAGCTATGTTTCGTGTGTAATTTAGTCAAGACTCTGTCTAATTATTTATCGAGTTGACCTCTCAAATCATCCAATGACCATATAAGCGATGTTAACATAAATAAAGATATAAATAGATTAGGCAAACTCGTGCTGTTGGATTTTTCTTGGTCTATTTAATTTCATCTTATTTATGAAAAATAAATGATTATCATCGTTTTTACCAGTAAAAGAATGATAGTTTGTGGATCGCATCAGCCATTCAAATGATTTACCTTTGTTTCACTTTTAATGTTGACATTCTAGATCTGTTCCTTTAAAGAACTTGACACATACAATTCACCTGTTATTCATCTCAAGCTAAGGTGTTAAAGTTCACATAAATACGGATTCAATGAGGTCGAATTATCCACTTGCAAGCGAATGATTCATAATTAATGTTGTTTTTTTTTATAAAACTGGAACCATACTGGCTGCTAAAAACGGATTATTATTTTACAATTTGCTTTTCAGTAATTATTGAGCAAAACAAATAATATATTTAATGTTTTATTTATCTCGTAGCTAGTGCCCCTTTAATATGAAGTCGCTGACAAGAGAATTGAAAGAATTTCTAAAAAATTCTAAAGGTGGAATTAAATCTCCTAGACTAACAAAAATAACATGGATAGCGAGAATAAAAACATTGTAACGGTTTTGACGGCCGATCAAACTCAAAATGAATGTTATAAATTCTAACAACGGTTACTGTATAACATATAAAGCCGATGCTGTAAAGTGGAAATGTATTTATTATAACACAAAAACACATATTGGTATAGCCTTTTGTTATTTGTTAGAGTGGCAAAACACGTAATGTGACGCAGTACCATTTCACAGCTTGGCCAGATCATGGAACTCCAGATCCATTGTATCTTGTACTGTTTCATAGACATGTGATATCTGATCCTAAAGCTGGACATTCAGGACCTCTGTTGGTTCATTGCAGGTAAAATTTTATTTCGAAAAATGTTAAATCATGCAAATGCACATTGATTTTTTCTTTATACATAATTGCGTTTTTGATTTATGCATTTGACAAAGGGCCTTTCAGTTTTAAATATTCATCAGAATTCGTTATTATTTATGTTATTTGTTTTTTAATCTAAGGCATATCAACCTTAACAGACACGCAAAAACGGTCATCCTTGCATTTTAAGCATACACAATAATTTAATAGGTAAAAGCATTTACTCGCTCAATTCATATTGTAAAAAAATCAAAATATCCATGTATATTTGCAGCTAATGAGTCCTTATTTTTGACCAATTTAAATTGGCATTGCTCTTGTAAATAATTTTATCTTTATTTTTTATATTAAACAAGAATGTGTCCTCAGTACACGAATGCCCCACTCGCACTATCATTTTCTATGTTCAGTGGACCGTGAAATTGGGGTAAAATCTCTAATTTGGCATTAAAATTAGAACGATCATATCATAGGGAACATGTGTACCAAGTTTGAAGTCGATTGGACTTCAACTTCATCAAAAACTACCTCGACCAAAAACTTTAACCTGAAGCGAGACAGACGGACGAACGGACGAACGAACGGACGGACGAACGGACGCACAGACCAGAAAACATAATGCCCCTCTACTATCGTAGGTGGGGCATAAAAAGTGTAGTATTTAATCCTTTACTAAATATTTGGTATGTTTGATGCTTTTTCAGTGCTGGTATTGGGAGAACAGGAACCTACATTGCCCTTGACGCTCTGTTGGAGGAAGGACGTACTACAGGATTTCTTGACATTTTCAAATTTTTGAAGAAAATGAGATACAGTCGAATGAATATGATCCAAACCTCTGTAAGAAATAATATATTTCAAACTATGTAGTTCGTTTATAATATTGTTTCGCAATGTTATATGCACCATAGTCTGTATAGAAGAGGTGAAAGTTGTCAAACTTCTTAGTCGAAAATAAACTGACAACGCCATGACTCAAAAATGAAAACGACAAACAGACACACAACAGTTCACAAAACACAAATAAAGACCGATCAACACGAACCCATTACAAACTGGTTGTGATTTCCGGCACTCTGGAAGGATAAGAAGGTAACAGGTAACCACGGTCATGTCAATAAATTAAAATACATTGACAAATGAAACAAGGTAATTAGACATTACGCAGTACCTGTATAGAATTTTATTGTATGGTACAAACATACAAGTATCTGTCCTTAAAATCATACTTTTTCATTATTTAAGTAAACTAAAGGCTCTGTCCTTATCTGGTAATAGTTCTATTATATTATCTGGTAGCTACGATTTGATTGTTTGAATCGTTTTGTTTATAGATTGTATGTTATATATTTTTAAAATATGTTTTTTTTTATTTCAAATCGGGTGATTTTCCGGTTTTCGGATTATAGCTCAAAAATGCTTTGAACAGTTTCATGAAACTCGGATGAATGATTTATATCTATTGACGAAACCTTCTTTTCGAATTTTATGAATTTTAGATTTCCATTTCTTAGTTTTCATATAAAGGGGGATTTTCCAGTTTTCGGATAATAACACTAAAATGCTTTGAGCAGTTTCATGAATTTTTTTTTGACTGGTTTACACCTATCAAACAACCCCCTTTAGTTTGTTTCATGCTGCGACTCCTTGTTCTCCTTGATGAAGGTCATATTCTTGTTTATTATTACCTGAATCAACTTCATGTGAACTTAGGAGGGTAGTTATCGCATTAGCAATCATACCACCTCTCTTTATTTTTTAATTGAAATTGACATATTCGATCTAATATTCATTTCTAAATATAACTTTCAGGATCTCAAAAGAAAGCATATTTAGTAAATAATTTGCAGGTTTGCTCTCAATAAAGAAGGACATATGTTAAAATACTACCACATATATGTAAGAAGAAGTTTTTTTGTCCTTAAAGAGTAATGTCTCATCTACATCTTAATAGATTGTATGTCAACATACATATCCTTTTTTTATTTTTAATTCAACTTACCTAAAATGTAACCTGATCGTTCATTCTTTGAAATTAGAATCTAATTACATATTGTTTTCTCTATATGTTTTGTTATAACAGAATCAGTACGTGTGTTTGCACTATGCCCTTCTTGAGGCTTTCACTATGAAAGATACAAAGATTCGTAAAGACGAGTTCAGTGAAGTATGGCAGAGTATACGGACTGATCAAAAAGCACTTAATCATCAAAGGCTTAACAAAGAATATAAGGTACACAATCAGCAATTTTGAAAATTTACAGTTTATATGACATGTATCTGGATGCATAATCAGGTTTGTAATTAAAAAGACATATTGCGTATACAACAATGAAACAACACCTGAAGGATGAAAATGCAATGAACCTAATAGGTAATAGACGGTCAAAACAAAGACTGTTAAACTTACCAAATCAAAACTTCTGACTTGTTTCGTTGTTAAGGTTATGTTAGGTATTGTAGGTGTTTTATTACCTTTTAAAATCAAGGTCCCCAATCAGATTTTGTTGTATAGAATGAAGCTAATATTTATTTATGTATTTGTCCTACACGTCAAGAAACGTGTTGTTGACCTTTTGTTCTGGAAATGCATATTCTCTGTATTCTTTCAATAAGTAATCACAGACATTCATAATGACAAACCTGAAGAGGTTAACGTTAAACCTTCACAATAGTTATCAAAGGTACCAGAGTTCTAATTTAGTACGCCAGACGCGCGTTTCGTCTACATAAGACTCATCAGTGACGCTCATATCAAAATATTTATAAAGCCAAACAAGTACAAAGTTGAAGAGCATTGAGGATCCCAAATTCCAAAAAGTGGTGCCAAATACGGCTTAGGTAATCTATGCCTGGGATAAAAAAATCCTTAGTTTTTTTTCGGAAAATTCAAATAAACGACACTGAAATGATAGATACATTATGTTACTGATCTACAAACATTACTTAATATATATTTAAGAATTTTTGTAAATTCATTGGGGTGTAAACGCGTCGACCAAAGTACATTTTGTGTGAAGAGCTGTAGGGTTTCGTTTTAAAAATGTACGCATGGTCAACGCTTCTACAACCCTAATAAATTACTAAAAAAAAAGCATGCAATACATATATTTACATTTTTCCGCTATGATTTTGAAAATACGATTGCTATCAAGTTTTTCTTATATTTACCTGCGCACTTGATGGAGGAAACGTGTGTCATCATGTATGTACCAAGTCATGCAATTCATTTTGATATAAACAATTACGCGAGATTGCTGTTAGCCAAAATAACGTATAATAATGAAACATACGTCAAATGTAGGTATTAAGAAATCTAATATGTATATAACAACAACAGTAAATTCTGCATCAAAAATGGATGACACTTCAAAAAATCGTGTTTTATACAGTTATTCGAATAATTTAATCATGTTTATGAGATTGTTATTTTCAATTTCATGAACATCTATTTAAATCAATTATATGTTTGAATTAAACGCTATTCAGGAACTCGAACAACATGTAGGAGAAACAAAGGGTCTGTCACCCTCAGTAAGTAAGACTATCTCCTCCTATGATTTTGTTATCTCACATCATCTTTTATAAGAAATCATTTGATTGTAATTAAAGTGCACTGTCTATTATGACGAAGAGTATTGGTTTACAGTTATGAGTTTTTTGCATGTTTAGATAAACGTATCAGTAAATGTATTATTTTTCTTGCATGTATCTTTTTACAAATTTCACTATTTTTTTCTTCATGGCTTTTTATGTTCATGCTTCATATTCATACTCAATGCGTTCTTCCGTAATAATGTTAAGACGTATATGCTTTATGCTTTCGTGGTTTGTTTAATATACGTAATATGAAAGATATGACTTTATTGTGGGTGCTTAGTTAGTAGATCATTGTTACATTGCATGTGATGATATGACGTTTAGTCGAATAAGATGTGCTATGTTTACTATGCTTTCCATGACAACAAATTTAAAGCATGATTAATTTTGATACAGCTATTGTCAGTTTTAAATCATAATAGTTATTAACAATATATATGTCATTTCAATTGTATTTACTCTTCTTTGCTTTTAAGTTATTCTTACTTAAGAATTATCTTATCTGATTATAGTATTATTTGTATGTCGAAAATCATTAATTATTACACATAACATACATAATATTCAAGATTATCATTAACATCACACTCCTTTAAAGCGTTCCATTCTAAGACTTCAAACTTGATTCGTGTGGATATTTCAGGGGCTCTATGACTGAAATATGTCAACGATTTGCTTTCATGTTTCATAAAAATTATATGGAATTGTAAAGACCGCTAGATTTAATGTGCATTGCATAATATCTTAGTAATAATTAATCTCTTGACACTTTCAATTTGTCAATTTCAGCGGCATAATATTTAACAATGTCAAATGAAAACCACTTTATATTAATATGTATGCTGCTTCTCCGTGTTGATTTCTATTCAAACTTTCTTTCTTACCTCTAGTTCAAATACTTAATTCTCTATTTAGCTTAGAAAAAACCTCTAGAATGATTTTGACCTTTAACCGTGTTTCAATTCCGTTTAGGCCTTCTGTTTTGTGACTCCCAAGCATGTTATTTTGTAGTTTGTCAAATTTTATGTCTGAAGCTTGACTAATGATGGTAACTAGTAACTTAAAAACATAAATAAGATTAAAAAAGCTAGTTCGTAAAAAAGTCCAATCAAATAATTTTACTGCAGATGTTAAATGCGACGAAGGATGATCAGAACCACAACCAATATAATGCTGCAATGAGTACAACAAACTTAGCAAAAAACAGAAACAAAGATGTTCTACCCAGTAAGTTATGATGTTCTTTTTTAAATATTTTGCTTGAGGAGAGCGACGAGATATATTCACAGTCTTAATTTTGTGTATTTAAAACTATAAAAAACATTAATTTTGGAACAAAAGGTTCTTTTCAAACAATACCATCAGTTTCTGATTGTAGATCAAATGAAAAAAAAACATGTTACTTCATAATTGTGTCAAATTTAATGTTGATGGTCTGACAAATAAACTAATTTCCTGACTTCAATTACAAGTAGAGATGTTAGGTAAACGTCATGACACGTCAACGAAACAAAATTAGTTGAAGTAAAAAGATATATGTAACTTTAAAATAATTTAGATTTATAGAGATTACGTCAATTATGATAATAAAACGATAGTAGATTTTTTTTTTTTCAATTTCTGTAAATCTAAATCGATTAATCATTCACCATACCTACTGGGTTTTGTTATCTAATCAACGTGTGGTTTGTTCGATCTAAGTTATTCATCGGTCAAATTTTGATCGTAACATCATGTTTTCGTGCTTTCCTCCTAAAAACCACGTCACATAGAACCCACACATCTCTCTCGAAGAGAAGAATGAAGATGGTGTAGATCTGCGTATCGTTTAAAAATCATTAGAGAAACAGATTCCATTACCAAATATCGTGCAATAAAATATTTATAAACTCTCGACAGTTATATTTAAAAAAAAATTATAACGATCGGCAAGCCATGCGTTTCAAATGTGAGAAATTACCTCTTTCGATTGAATGAATAGCGTATCACACTTGATGCAGTGAAAAAATCTATATATATCTAGCATAATACCTGTCCCAAGTTAGGTCCACTGACCTTTTTAAGTCTTGTATGATTTTTTATTTTAGTGACTTGTGTATAATTTGGAGTTTAGTATGACGTCAATTTTCACTGAACTAGAATACATATTTGTTTAGGGGCCAGCTGAAGAACGCGTCCGGTTGAGAGAATTCCTCGCTGCATTGAAGACCCACTGTTGGCCTTTGGCTGTTGTCTGCTCTATGGTCGTGTTGTTGTCTTTTTGACATATTCCACATTTTCAATTTTATATCTTAAATAAAAAAAAAATATCAATGCCATCAATTGTCAATTTCATCACTCATTATGTATTATTAAATGCTATAAGTAACATATTTTGTGATTTTAGTGGATGACAAGCGAGTTTATCTTGTATCCTATGGGAAAGGGAGATCAGATTATATCAATGCAGTACAAGTACCTGTAAGTTTTATAAATCTCAGCATTTTCAGTGATTACAGTTATTTCTTTAGCGTTCAAACACCTCAGTCTGAAACCGTCAAACATCTGCTTTCTGTGAATATTTTTTTCCCTGTTTAAATATAATTCGATATATTAACAAAAAGGTAGTTTACATACCAGATATTTGAACGGTGGTATAAACATTTTACAGTGACTTGTAGGATTAATACCAAAATATAAAATGCAGACAACAGACAGAAATATAACAAAGTATATTCAAGTATCACAAATTAAGAAGCACATGTTTATGTATACATAAAAGCCTAGCACAGTTTTATCATCTGATTTTGTAAAGGAAAAAGAGATTATGTATGCGGGTTTTGATTATTGTGTCGATTTTAGATTTTTATACAGTGACATAACGAAAGCACTGTTACAAAAAAATGGGAATATTATGTTACTTGATACTTATTATTAGAAAACAATGCTAAGTGTTGCACATTTCAGAGGTAAAATACGGACGTTTTGAACTTACAAAAGGCTTTATATCTTTACAAGGTTTCGTTTTATTTAATTGTCATAAACGACAAATGAAACTCAAGTATTGTCAACCAATTGATTTATTTTAAAACAAGGTATTATTATTTATTTAATATTATTTTTCGTTTGTTACATTTGTAATGACCTATGGTCAAATGTTACAATTGTGTATTCAAGTCTTACACCAAGTTTGTTGGATACATTACCACACAGCTACCATTACCAGATACTAAGGTAGATTTCTGGACAATGATACGGGACCACAGCTCTTCCACCATTGTACTGATTATTAACGACGCCAACGAGGTTCGAAATACATTTTATACTAAAGTGAACTAAGAGCAGTGTTTCATAAATGGGGCGTACAGTTGTATACTCTTTTGACACTGGTATTCAAGTTTTATATAGATAATATGTTTCGTACTTTTATTAGTTTTTTGGCTTTTATAATGAATCTGACTGTGTCACTTTTTCTACTCAAGAAGTTGAAGTAAAAATATGCGCTAAGTAAAGTTGTGATCACATTTAAAACTTTGAATTTTTCGAAAACTAAGGATTTTCTTATCCCAGGCATAGATTACCTTAGCCGTATTTGGCACAACTTTTTGGAATTTTGGATCCTCAATGCTCTTCAACTTTGTACTTATTTGGCTTTATAAATATTTTGATATGAGCGTCACTGATGAGTCTTATGTAGACGAAACGCGCGTCTGGCGTACTAAATTATGATCCTGGTACCTTTGATACCTATTTACACCACTGGGTCGATGCCACTGCTGGTGGACGTTTCGTCCCCGAGAGTATCACCAGCCCAGTACTCAACACTTCGGTGTTGACATGAATATCAATAATGTGGTCATTTTTATAAATTTCCTGTTTACAAAACTTTGAATTTTTCGAAAACTAAGGATTTTCTTATCCCAGGCATAGATTACCTTAGCCGTATTTGGCACAACCTTTTGGAATTTTGGACCCTCAATGCTCTTCAACTTTGTACTTATTTGGCTTTATAAACATTTTGATATGAGCGTCACTGATGAGTCTTATGTAGACGAAACGCGCGTCTGGCGTACTAAATTATAATCCTGGTACCTTTGATAACTATTGTTACAATTCAAGTCTATTTCATATATCAATCTTTATTTTTGTGTATGTGTGGTTCTTATAAGACCAACAATATCACATGTTCATTTTTATAATATATTTAAGGCTGACTTGTTGTACTCACAATCGGGTGATGATTTGACTGTTGGTCCATTCGGTATAAAGATATCTGCACGAAAAAAAGGCGAAAATGACATCACAAAGATAAACATGGTTCTCTCTAGAAAGGTAAGATATGCTACTTTTTATACTGCATAAAAACCTATAAATGGTCACGACATCGAAAAGAAACGGAAAATATTATTCGGAAAATAATGAATGTATTTCTCAATGCATAGCTTTAATTCCTTTAGCGAATTTTGCTATTGATTGGTCCTTTTTGATTTAGCAGTTCTTTAACGTTTACATTATGTTTTGGAATTTCAAATTCTTTTGGCTTTAAACATAAAAATGATGTGATAATAGTTTAAAAACGCATCTGTACAAACGTGTACTGTAAATGTTATTATTGAAGCCTAATTCAAAACGTACAGTTACAAACTGACAAATCAAATGTTTCAACAAATACTCGCCTTTGTCTGTCTGAACACGTACTTGATAAAACCGTATGATTAATGTTTTGTTGTACACGACATTTTTTGAATGACATTCTTTGTGTTCGTTTGAGGTCAAAAGTAGGGAAATCACAAATAATGCACATTTATGAGCATCAAACAAAAAAGAGCAAAATTGAAAATATATCATAAATTCAAATGTTTATTTTTGTATAGGATGACAAGCCGAGACAAATAGTATTGTTTCAAGCCATCTGTAACAGTATACCTGACCCTGCTGTACTCGGTAAACTTGCTGACCTTATTTCAACACGTGCAACTATGTCAAATGATCCGATAACCGTTGTAAGCAGGTATAAAGAATGCATCTTATTCGTCTGTAACATGAAATTGTTTTTCTTTAACGGTTAAATGTTAGACATATCAAAAGAATAGTAAATGAAAGGTTAAGAATAAAATTATTGGAAAGAATAATATCATTTGCCTCAATGGTGAAGGTGAAAATGCTGATGTAATATTTTGCTGTAAATTGGAATTTTGAACTCCTATTTAATCATATTCAGACGATTCGTTTCTCGGAAAAAAATGCCAAAAATGATTCTGATTACTAGTAAGTGAAAAGAGTGGAAGTGAAAACTGTCATCAGTTGCTGTTGTTTTTTTTTTTACCTCAATGATAACATTTATGTTTTCCTGTGAACTTATAGGGAAAAATTGTTTTTGTCGCCCTTCTAACATCCGTACAGCTGCCAATGTACTGACACTATATTTTACACTTTTACATACGGGAATGCCTGTATTAAGGCCAGACAATTCTTGTCTATTCGTTTCATGTGTTTGAACTTTTTATCTTGCCAGGTCATAAGGTATTCGGTTTTGAATTTTTCTTTGAGTTTCGAATGTCTTATTTGATGTACTTCTCTATATCTTATCTAATGGTATTGCTATTTTGTTAACACAGTGACGGTGCCAAGAATTGTGGATTGTTTTGTGTTTTCACTAATGCTGTCGCCAGTATGCAGATTGACAACAATGCAGACATCTTCCAACTTGTGAGACTTCTACAACTGAGACGTCCCGAGTTCTTCACAGACTTTGTAAGTACAAACATTAAAATACACACTTATTTACTGACTCTGACTGACAGACATTTCATTGATTATTCATAGATGTATTTTTCTTTTCAACGTGTTATCACGATTAACATACTTTGAATAATTCTTATTTTTCTTTCTTTTGGAGCATCAATATTTAATAAGAAGATGTGGTATGATTACAAGTAAGACAATTTCCAACATCGTCAAAATGATGATCATTTAAGCAACTATCGGTCACTGCACTGTCTTTAAAATAAGCTTGAAGAGAAAAAACTCCAGTCGACTGAAAACTAAATACTTTGTTAAAAAAAAATCACAGAAAACATTAGACGAATTTAGGTAATCTAACAGGGCTTGGTCAACTAGTAAACGTGTTTCTCATCTCGAATCGAGATATTCTGTCAAACAGATATTCGACGTTTAAAAAATATTTATATTACGCATTATCATTTTTCATTCATTATGAATAAATCATTTTGTTTTTGCAGGAGGAATACAAGAGATGTTATGAAGCTTTGCAAGTTCACCTGGAGTCTGCAAATGTTTATGCTAATTTCTAGTTTTAAACAAATTCATGAAAAGACTGAGTAAAAACGAAGTGTAATGTGTCATTATTAATTGTCTATTTGTAAATATTGCTGCATACATTCTGCACATGTTGTTGTACTACAGCAGATGGCAAACTGTTGGAAATTGATACTCGATGTTTTATTTTCTTGTAGTTGTATTGGTAAATTGTTAAGCAACTACATATTGTTTGTTTTCAAAATTGATCGTAATATATAGTCAACAACAACAATGTTAAGATAAATGAAGTCAAATCAAGTATTACGCTAATGACATCATAAACCATTTATCTTAAATCATTTAAGGTTTTTAATAAAAGTCATTAGCCCTTATTGCTTTATTTAGACATTTTCGAATAAAATGTATTACACTTGTTGCTGTACCAGTTTTTGCACAAAACAAAAGTTCAATGTTTATGTAAATATCCATTAAAATCTGAATTTAACAATACATCAATACATTAACTTTGATTTCGCTTAAAATTGCTATAAAATGCGTGGTTAATTTACATTTTGTTTATATATTATTTACTTTACTCAAGTACGCCAGACCAACATGCATGTGCTTGACTTAATTGGACAACAGTATTAGCTTAGCATTCATTAAATTTCATTATCACATATTTGTAACGAATACGTCGGGTTTTGCATATGCAATAACCTCAAAATTGCCCGGGGCAAAATAGAGGATATTGATATTGTGCCCTGATTCTAAATGACGTCACGTCATTGTATCCCTAACGACACGTGTGTGATCAAATGTTTAAGGTTTTACCTTTTATCTTTCTTTAAATTGTTATAATTGACCTTTTTTTCTCTATTCTGCAGAACATAAATATGTGATAAAAATATTATAACATGTCTTTTCCATATTGGCCCTGGTATCATCCTTCGACCCATATCGGCCCTCGGCTAAAGCCTCGAGGCTGATATGGGAGTCTCGGGATGATACCAGGACCAATATGGAAAAGGGCATGTTATAACCTATACTTACATAGATTTTTCATTTTGATCTCATTCATAGTCTTATTTCTTTAAACATTTTATCTATTCAATCCGAGTAACCCATATTCATTTTTCTCTAACTTTTGTGCTATTTTCACATTTCCTGACCGGTGTGAGAAAAATATTTCTCCTCACTAGTGAAAAATCTGTTCTCGGCAAATGATAAGTCGAAATTTGATTATGACGTCTAAATGTTTTGTTTTCTTCTGAATTTTCCTATTGTGACGTCATGAAAAAAGGCGACCATGCCTGATGACGTCGCATATAAAGAACACAAATTTCTGAAAATCTTTGAAAAGGAAGGATAAAAATCATTAGAGAAACAGATTCCTACACCATAACTCGTGTATTACGATATTTCTCCACTCTCGACAGTTAAATTTTAGTTATTTAAAGAGCTCGGCAAGCCTCGCGCTTTAAATAATAAAATGTAACTGTCTCGAGTGGAGAAATATCGTAATACACTTGTTGCAGTGTAGGAATCTATATGTATACACTACGTACTGTGATATTTCTAAGAATATATTTATAGGTGGATAGCAAATTTCAGTCTAACGGTACATTCTTTCATTTTATTTATCATTAGTATTTGATTAGTGGACAGATACACATTCAAATATATATTTTCACTTGCATCAGTTATGGATAAATTTCAAAGGTTGGTTTACTTAATAAAAAAAACATGCCTTTCCTACAGATGAGTGGGGATGTGGTTATTTCTTTTTTCGAAATGAACTGTATTCACTTACAATGAAATCCTGTATTATTCCATTAGCATCTTTTGACAAAATAACGTTTTTTTTATTTTAGAAATTTTCCCTTTCTTAGCAAAAATATACCAACTTAACCTGCATATGAAATATTCATTTCCTAATTCATTCGGTTTTCAAGAGCTTTCAGCTGCTACGAAATGTCTGCGCAGAGAGTTGAGGAACCGTGGTTTTGTCAAATAACGTCTAGTTTGCTTTTCATAAATAGCCCTTTTTGATAAATTTTCCACTCCAAAAATAATCTATGATTGTCTTCAAATAGAGATTTTAGGTATTGACGTTGTTTATCATATCTATTACGTGTAATGTGGTTATATCTATTCGTATTTGTGTATTTTCAACCTCAAGTGTTCAGTCTTTTTGTTTGGTAATATCGGTTTGGTATTGCTTAATTTTTATGGTCATGTTTTTTTATTATGGCAGAATTGCTTTCAATTTGATTATTTGCATTGTGCTTTTACGCCATTTGGTTTTCCTATGCTGAAATAGTTACTTGTTTTATTGGGATTAAGATTATAACACAATGTTTACTGCTATACACCATATTTTTTACCTAGTATGGTTCTTTATTTTTCTTACACTTTGTTGTTGTCAAGAAGGTAGATTTCGATGCATCTGTCATATACTTGTAAGTGAGAGCTCTCTATAAAACCGACATTTGCTTAGTAAGGAAATACTTGTTTCAAGTTAGACATATGACAGCTGGTCTTCCTTCGGTTGATGTGTTAAGGTTAAGAGGATGTTTTGTTTTCTTGGGAGTTTAGTATTTGTATTATATTTCTTTTACTACATTTGTACTTTAAAAATCAATATTCCAACAAATGATTATTTTGAAATGGTAGCACCAAAAACAGTAACACTTCTAGTAAAAATACAACCAATAGCATTTTATATATTAATTTATGGCTCTATTCTTGGCTCATAACATGACTAAATCACAAGTTATATATTAATTTCTCATGCAATCTGTAGGGGCTGTTATTATGTTACTGTCATGTGTGAGTGTGATTACCGAGGTAAAATAACCACGTGTATGTAAGTTCTAGGGAATGTATTTATCATAGCATAAGATAAAAGCTATCAAAATCCAATATCAACGTAGGCTATCGCAAAAATTAACAGTATGTACTTTTTTATGTACATGTGTATATAACACAAAAACAATGTTAATCTTGTGGAGAGTTGTCTCATTGGCAATCATACCATATCTTCTTGTTTTATATTAATAACAGTTTACATGACACTTATGATTCTATGTGTACGGTGTTTATGATTTATTTACTTGTTAGTGTATACCTTGCTTTTGTTTTTCTTATACAATTTGTTCAATTTCTTTTTTTGTATTTAGATAGTTATAAATAAAGTTGGCTTTTGCTTATTTCAATTATGTTTTTTTCCTTATATGATATATGCAGTCTACCACAAAATTCAAAAATGATATCGCTTATAA
This sequence comes from Mytilus galloprovincialis, assembly GCF_965363235.1. Classification (NCBI taxonomy): domain Eukaryota; kingdom Metazoa; phylum Mollusca; class Bivalvia; order Mytilida; family Mytilidae; genus Mytilus; species Mytilus galloprovincialis. The sequence continues at coordinate 7,443,286 of NC_134844.1, forward strand.
ACGCCCTGACATAACACAATGTTACACATATACAAATGATAACCAATAGATTACAGGCTTCTAACGTGTGACCTGCTTTTACAAAAATGTAACTTGTAAACAGGTTTTCAAGCACTCAACGATAACCCCTCACCGAGACAGTGGTCTAACAACACAAAATACAAATAAATTATGAAAATCAGTTTAAAAGGACCGAACAGTTTAGTTAAAAAACAACATAACAAACAAATGCATGAAATACTAAAGAAAAAAAAAGTACCGATATTAGAGATCTCAACAGATCGATAAAATTTCATGTATCTTATCTTATTCTACTGTCTCTAACGTAACATTGACATAAATAAAACCAATAGAAGTATACTGCTTTTCAAAGATCATAAATTGATATAACTAAAAGAAATCCGGATCGCAAAAACCAAAACTGAGAGAAACACAAAAACTATGAGAGGAAAACAACGGAACAACAGAAACACTGAACTGCTTCAAAAACAAACGCCAACATACATGGAAACAGAAACTATTTGATATCAACTGCCATATTCCTTAATTAGTTCAGGACATAAACATTAGAATGTTATATTCGTTGGTTAACTAGAATCTACTACTTCACTTTTGAAAAGATCAGAGCGAAAAATGTGAGACATACATTTTGTTTTCAGTGTTAAATTCGAGTCTCATGTTAATTGATTTCTCTTCTTCCATTCATTTTTTATGGAATCGATGGTATGTTAAGGTTTTTAAATGTTTTCTGTTTAAATTAGAACTTAATATTGAAAAAAAATTGGCATCATATCGAGTTACTAGACATGTGCACGAAAAGAATCGCAAGAAATATCTAAGTTTTGTCAATAATCTAATAATCGTCACTATAGAAACCTTTTAAACTTTACGATGACCGGAGGGAAACTATTTCAATAACCTTTTGAATTAAAAATTGAATCAATCATATAATGTTAAGTACAAAAAAAAAGAAATTGCTTTATAATCTATTAAATAGATTTGTTATTTTAGGAGTTCATTGAAGAACATAGAAATCGATTGACCTTAAATTCACAAAGCAAACTGTTGTTTGAAAATAAAATTAACCTAAACATATCATTCTCAAACTTTGTTAGAATCATATACATAATTTCAAGTCGATACAATTTTGAATCGAAATGCAAAATTGCAATGTCGTGTATCGTTTATATAAGGAATCATTCTAAAGAAGGAAACACTTATATTTTGCTAAAAGAGAAGCTGAAGATGCCAGAGAAACAGTCACAATCATAGGTCGAAAGTAAACTGACAACACCATGGATAACAAATAAAAAGGCAAAAAGACAAATAATATTACACAAGAAACAACATAGAAAGCTGAAGACTGAGCAACACGAACCCCACCAAAAACTGGGGGTGATCTGAGGTGCTCCGAAAGGATGAGCTGATCCTGCTCCACATGTGGCACACGCTGTGTTGCTCATATTCTTAAACATCCGGTAAATAGTCTAATTCGGTAAGTCACAATCATGGTGAAAAGAGAATTGGATTGTAAATACGACATAAGGAACATATCCGATCTCATCTTTGAAACGGTTATTCCATAACGGTCAACCAACCGTAAAATTTACGAAGGGCTGATTTCAACTTCACCATTTGAAATTATTGTTTTAATAGCTTTCTTATGAGCAGCAACCCTCTATCAAGGAACTCATGCTAGGAAATACAAGTCCAGGACATAGTTTAAATTTGTATATTTATACTCCTTATGCAGGCGCTCCTAAAATGTTGCTACATAGAAATAGAAAATTTACAATGAGAAGCTGAAATCATCTCGTTTGTCGCAAAGTTTTGTTTTTAACCGACCTCCATTGTCAATTTCTAGTTTTAAGTCAATATATGAGACTTAACTGTATCTGTTGTATCCTCCTTTTTGATGGGATAGATGCGTTCAGCATAGTCACCAAATTTTTAATTATTTAGTTTGAAAACATCATCTATATAGCGGAAACTAAAGTTAAAATACATTGCTAAATTCTTATCGTTCTTCCTAGGAAGTTCCAATATGAAGTCAGCCTCATGACAATAAAGAAACAAGTCGACAAGAAGAGGGGCACACTTTTTTCTCGTTTGAATGCCGACAGTCTTTTGTGAAAAACACATCCTCCAAACGATGGCTATTAGACGTTTACTGCGTGGAGATGCTAGCAAGGTTTCCATGAGACTTGGTCCTGAAGCAAGCATTGACGACATCATTGATAAGATGGACAGTATATATGGATCTGTTGATGAGCCCGATTCTTTACTAAGCTAGTGCTATACTGCTAGACAGCAAGATGATGAAGACGTTGCAACATGGGCTTGTCGATTAGAGGAGATACTAAGCAAAGTCAAGAACAGAAAGAATATCACCGATGAAAACACCAACGACATGCTGACGTCCAAGTTTTTTGATGGATTAAGACCGGAGATGAAGAATAGTGTCCGCTACAAGAAAGATATCATCATAGTTTTTCATTCCTTAATGAAAGCTACAAGATAAATAGAGAATTAGCAAAACCTCAACCATCTTTGAAAAAGAAACAACCTATACATGCTACTAGTGAATCAACGACAACATTAGTAGAAAACAGGCAAATTTAACAACTAACATCTTTGGTGAAACTACTCTCACACGGTGTCAAGGCTTTAAAGGAAAATATAAATTTTGACCAACCATCTACTAATATTCATTGGTTAAGAAGAGATACATCATGGACACCACATAACCCAGATGAAACAACTATATACAGACCAATAGAACAAAAATAGAAGACACAAACAGAATGATTTCACATGTTGACGATGCAGACAGGTAGGACACTACGCCATAGACTGGACGGTACGACTTGATCATTCAAAAATGACTCAGCGTGCTCTTAACCTCCAACAATCATTCATCATGACACAGTCAACACAAATCCCTGAACAAAAATCATCTACATCAGGATTACTTGGTTCATCAAATAAAGTTACTATTAGTAGAATTAAATCAACAGCAATTTTCGACACATGTCCAACTGTATCAACGATAAGTGAGAGTTTTTACAATCAACACCTACAATCAACACCATAACAGTCACTCAGATTTCTTTTGAACATAGAATGCGCCGGTGAACAACGTCTACCTTACAAGGGTTACAATTAAGCTGACTTACAATTTAAAAGAGCAGCCTGGTTTATTCCCCATCATACCAAACAGCGAATATCATATACAGGTACCACTGCTTATCTGAAGTTATAAAGGTCATCAATCAATGACATGGTAAATGTTTTCTACACGATGCTTACCTGATAACACCATACTACTTAGCTTTCAGATGCATGACTTTAAAGAGAAAGAACTTGAAGGACAACATGACCGTTTGGTACTGGTAAAATCAGCAGAAAAAGCCGATTATCTTACAACCTAGAAGTAGTTATCAAAGCTTATAGCTATATGGACAAGATGTTATCGTATCCATCCACCGTGTTCAATCTGTATGCAACTTCAAACTCATTAATACCTTAAATTTTGTACCAACTATAATCACATTCGACCAGAATCAACGAGATAATATTCCAGTTCACATTCCGAACATTTCTACTAGAACATTTACCGTTGTACCTAGAGCTCTTTTATGTGAACTTCAATCAGTAACTATAATAACAGAACAAGTAAAACAACGATCAGATAGCTATAGGTATCTTCAAAGAAATACACTTACCGAACGATATGAAACTAGATGAACGAGGAAAGAACTTAATAAACTGATACAACGACATATTCTCCAAGAGCAACACAGACATTGTTTGTATGTCGTTAGTGACACAACATATAAATTTGACAGTTAACACTCCATTTAAGCAACGACACCAACAAATTACACCTTCAATGCTAGAAGAAGTCAGAGATCATCTTAAGCAATTTCTGTCAGCAGGCATCATAAGGCGTTCACATTTACCGTGGTTGTCTAACGTCGTCTAAGTACGGACGAAAGATGTGAAATTGCGCATATGAGTTGATTATCGCTAACTGAACCAGCTATTCATCAAATATGCCTACGCACTTCCGAGAGTTGAAGAATTCCTTGAGTCGCTATGTGGCAATGAGATATTTACAGTGCTTGATATGAAGTCAGGTTATCATCAGGAAACGAACAGCTTTCACTGTAGGATCTCTTGGTTTCTTCGTATTCAACCGATTGCCATTTAGATTAGCAAATTAACCAGTTACATATCAGCGTTTGAAGGAGGAATTTCTTGGTAATCTACATGCAAGAATTTGCTTCATCTATTTAGACGATCTAATCATCTTTTCGAAAACCTTGGACGAAAATCTAGATGGCCTCAAGAGCGTTTTCCAGCGTCTCCGAGAAAATGACCTAAAGCTATCTCCGAAGAATAATTGTTAATTCTTTCAAAGAAAGGTGAAGTACATTGGTCACATCGATACAGAGAAAGGAGTTGCACCGGAAACATTAATTGTCCAAGACCAAAACCACCCGAAGAAGTCCGCGAACTCCTAGGCGTCGTTGGCTACTACAGAAAGTTAATCAAAGATTTCTCAAAGATTACTCGTCCTTTGACAGCTTTGTTGCCTAAAAACAGGGGGGAAAATTAAACGGAAGAAACCAAAGAAAGATCACACGCAACAACCATGGCAATGGAATAGAGAACAAGAGAAAGCCTTTTAACAGTTTAAAAGCCTCCTTCATCACCGCCGATATTAAGCTTTCCCGAAACCGAACATCCATTTGAGCTCCACACCGACGCTTCTTTTAATGGACTTGAAGCTGTTCTTTATCAGACACGGAAAAGAAAACAACTATTGTTAGCTTAACCAAGCAGAGGCTTGCCAATATCAGAGAGAAACTATCCAGTACACAAACAAGAATTTCTGGCGTTAATATTGGCCGTCACTGAGAAATGTAAGGATTACCTATATGGCCAGAAGTTTACAGTCTACACAGATAACAACTCTCTGACTTAAGCACTTACCACAGCCAAGTTAGATGCCTCAGGACTTACAGCATTAGCCTCCTTCGATTTCAACATAGTTTATCGACCAGGAAAAACAACGCAGGTACTGATGGATTATCACATCTTCCTGATATTCACACCAAACCAGATAACATCTCAGATGAATCTGTCAAGGCCATATGTAGCTGAGTACAGCCAGGATCATATATAAGTCTTTATCGCACCAACCAGATGCTTTGGACAACATACATGATATGCAAAAAAAACACCAAATCAACATCACAGATGAGCGGATGAGCGACTCTACAATAAGATAAAGGACAGACAAAGTCAGTAATAAGATGAAACCCAGAAAGCATGATGTACCGTCGTCATCATTTCAGAACATGCTGCATAATAAATTTTGCAAGTTGAAGATCAAACGTGGTACATTATACAAAACAACTCCTGACAACGACCCTACTAAAGATCAACTTATACTACCAGCCTCTCAGATCGCAACAGGAATCAGATTAAAACAGAACAAAATGGGACACCAGGGAAGAGACAGGACGACATCATTAGTCAAAGATCGCTTCTTCCGGTATGGTATGACTAGAGATATTGAGCAGTGGATCTAGAGATGTCCAAGATGTATATGGCGTAAGACTGGAAACTGGTTCAAAAGATTGTTCATATTATATTGTACCAATATGTCATAGACATATATCATAGAATAGATTAATAGAATACTATAGTGAACAGATAACAACCTTTGTATGGTAAAAGGGGTTATGAATGACACTCGTTGATGAAGTATGATACATTCGACTTGTTTATAATACGCTTGGTTGATTAATTAGATAAACTATTTGATACGACTTATCAAAACCATGTATTTGTATTGGTTATATACAATTGCAAGTCTATTTCACACTATGAATGTCACCGCATTCTCATACTCAGTATAGATTATGGTACATGGAATAGAATATTATATGCGATGTTGTAACATTGTTATTTACGCCAGAATGATATTCATATGTTTCTAGTATAAGACTTTAATAAGACTGTCATATTGATAATTGTGATAACTATATGCTATTGTTATTGCAGGTTTATTTATTCCTTACGTTAACTTGTGTAATAAAGTGATGTCAAAGAAACATATACTTGTTGTTTATGGAACCCTTGTAAAACAAGATTATTATAATGGCGCCCAAAGACACATCTACGCTGTCACAATACATTTAACAAAGTTTGCACAAGTTTAAAAGTTGTACGCACAAGATTTAAAGTTGGGCGCATAAGTTTTAAAGTTGTTCGCACGAGTTTTAAAGAGTTGATTTTCTTAACGATCCGATACCAATTTCTTTCACTACAAAATCTTAATACTTGTCCACGTTGCCTATTCTTTCAAGATTATTCTAACTCATTATATTTAGATTTTTGTATTGACTTTGCATGTGACTTTTCAATCAGATTTTCTTTACGATCTTATATCAATTTCTATCCCGTCCAATCTACATACTTGACAGTGACCTTTTCTTTCACGATCATTTTCTCGGTATGCTGAATGACTGTCGTGATCGAATTTGTATCAATGATCTGAATAGAGGAAGCTGACGATTTACAACACTTCAAAGATTGGTAACACGTAAAGTAACGACAAAGTGGGGATACAAGTGTATATCACAGGGAAGTATTTCTTATAAGTTGATCGGGAAAATGTACTTAAGAAATCGTAACATTAATATACAAAACTACTTTATATAAAGATGGTTGATGAATCTTTTTATGAAGAAAAGTACATATTGACATGTACTTTTTTGGAATTTTACCCTTGACTTTGTAGCAAAAAAACAGCAACTTATTTTAAAAAAAATTCATGTGGTATAAATGCCGATTTATATTTTATGGTTCTACAATTAGTATCAGCTATTATGAGTGTCAATGTTTTACACACATTTAGACGACAGCATTACAAACTGAAACTTATATATTATAGGGCACTATTCAGTCACACAAATCCCTGTAAAATAATACGGCTATAGAGGTATATTTTAGCATTCAATAAAGCGCAGAGGTTTGGTGAGCCGCGGAACCGCAAATCTAGGATAAATCTCCAACATTCATAATATTGCAGACATATTGTCATTCATAAGTACTTTAGTGTATCTTTTATTTAAAAAAAAAACATAAGGATCATCGTTTGGTCATGCCTGCGTTTTGTTCAATTTGACTGGCTTCCTCAATAAGGATCCAACTCAAAATTCGTTCAACACATTTGCTTTGGCCTGCACATAAAAGATGAAACCTCCCCTACTTGTTCATCTTAGTCTGTGAAAACATGCAAAAGTTTTAATATGCTAATCAATGAATAGGTCGATATCTTGATATATATTGTTCTAATTTCGCCGTATTCAAAGAATGGTCCAGGTTTTTCATTAAATCATTTTATTTTTTTATTTATTTTACACTGGAATTTAACTGCTTTAGTCTTCGATAGGCACATTTTTTATGTGATGTTAACAGCTTATGCTTTACCCTCCTGAGCACCTGCAATCTCCCCTAATTTTTGATGGGGTTCGGGTTGCTTAATCTTTATTTTTCTATGTTGTGTTATGTGTACTATTGTTTTTCTGTTTGTCTGTTTTACATTCTTATTTACATTTTGTTGTTTTGATAGTGATATTAAGATGATAACACAATATTAACTCAGTGCTGTACCCCTATTTTTGACATTTTTTTACTCTTTGAGTATGTTTGTTTTGTTCATGCATCGTTGACAATGTAATGGAATTTGATACGACTGTCATACAAGTGAGAGGTTTAGCTAGCTATAAAACCAGGTTCAATCCACCATTTTCTACATTAGAGAATGCATGTACCAAGTCAGGAATATGACAGTTGTTATTCATTCGTTTGATGTGTTTGGACTTTTGATTTTGCCTTTTGATTTTGGATTTTCCTTTTTGAATTTTCGTCGGAGTTCAGTATTTTTGTGTTTTTACTTTTTATCCATGGCGTTGAATTTTATTTTCTATTAATGAGTTTGAATGTCCCTCTGGTATCTTTAGTCCCTCTTGTATTGGTTAAATAGGGTAACGCATTAACAACACATACATGTATAGAAAATATTAAAAAAAATAACCTCTCATAAATACAATAAAACGCACATGTAATATATCAGAATACTTTCTCTGATGAACAAATAAATATCCGAATTGTAAATAGTTAAAGCCTCAATTAAAGCAAGCAAATGACACATATTTTCATATCTCAGTATAATTTGCATTTATTCACAACAATTTTAAAAAAAGTTAGTGGTTTGGAACAAGATCGGAGAGTTATGAAATTAAGTTTCAAAACACTGCAGAATCATAATTGTAGGATTATTATGAAACTGATACACCTTAACTTGGGACATCTGGTACAAAATCAACCATAAGGAGTGTAACATTAACTCAAGCAAGTATGGTGACTATCTGGAGCGGATCTAAGATTTTCGAAATAAATTGCGTAATTCGACAAAACTGAATATAGTCATGTAACATTTATTTATATAATTTTATGCTTAAAACTCATATTAATCTTGAGAATCGTTCGATTTTTTTTTGGCGATGAAAGGTACGCCCTCTACTGTATCAGATAGTTTCATAAGTTTGAATGTCCATTCGGTATATTTCGTCTATCCTTTTTACAGATCTATAATGACACTAGCAGAGTCGCTATAAATGTCCGAATGTATAGGCTGGTTAGTTAAACACGAATGCCAAAGTTAAGCATTCTTCACAGAAGTCAAATGTGGTATGAATTAGTTTTTTTCTTCACGGTATATAAAAACACACACCTGTTCGTAATGTTTACCTTTAAACTCGATGGTATAAATCAATTATTTTTAAGATAGGATTTCGCTATTTTGTTCTGAAAATAAACTTTATCAAAAACTTTATAGAAAAATAAAATTAAAAAAAAACCGGGGTCACCGTTCATTTAAGCTCCCAATCTGCCTTCGAAAGAAGTATATTTGTTTTGGTACTTTCTCTGTTGATCTAATAGAAAATACAAGAAAAGATGAAATAAAAAACAGAAATTACAGAAATCGCTTTACTTTTCAATTATTTAGTTAATTCCAGCTTTTTTTTAAATAATAAAAATAATATAGGTCAGCGATAATTCAATTTGAAGGCAACACAAATGGCATTTTTGCATCAAAGGGAGATCATTTGGAGCTTTTCCAATGACTTAAACATTTTAATAGTCAGCTGGGGCCAACACAAATCATGTTCGTGGTTGATGTTTGTAGCATATTAAAAGTAACAACGAAAAATGTAATTAATAAAATTTGTAATAAAACAAAATGTCTAAAATGTTGCTGCACTTTTTGTTCCCTCGAGTCTCCTTAAATGCTCGAATATAAGCATATTGTCGCAGATTATGACACATTAGAACTACATCAAATGATGCTACAATTAATAAATGTATCTACAACAGGGAAGTTTAAGTTATCTTTTACGATAATATTCCCCGGAAAGCTCTACTAACTGGAATATCACTAACAAGTGTAAGTGAATGAAAAACTCTCAATATAAAACGTTTACGAAATGATGGAGTTATATATATATTGTCTGCTGTTCTATTTTGTTAAAGGTGACGAAGTCACAGTAGGTATGTTATATTGATTAGAATAGCTTTATATGTTTAGATTGTTCATTTTTTTAAATGTTGCATCTGTGTCATCAGTTGATAAATACTGATGATGTGCTAAAAGTAAGATGAATAAATAAGAACCTGTTACGACGATAAAAAAGCGACTGATTTTGACGAACAGTAACGATAAATATGTGAGACCTTTGGCGAATCATAAAGATATTTGACGAATCACAATAAAATGTTTACCAACCCAACTTGACGCTAACGGTAGCCGTTAGATGCCGAGCTGTAAGGGGTAAGGGTGAAATCGTGACGATATTGTATAACGACGTCAACCATCGAAGTGAAAAATTAAATCACAAAAATACTGAACTTAGAGGAAAATCAAGTTTTGTACGGAGTCTTTAATTAAAGTGACAGTTGTGTGGTATACTGATCCCTTACCTTGTAGCGTAAAATTTTGAAAAAAGTAATTTGATTGATAGTGTCGAATAACTAAACTATATGATTGATTATGTCGAACAACTCTAAACAAACTGTTCGAGCGAAAACATAGTTCTGACTTAAACAAAAAAACATAATCTGTACTGGAGCAACTTAAAGCCATTATGAGATTGCAATGATCGTATCCTATATCTTATCCTTATACAACTAAGTTCTAACAGCATGAATAAAAGGTAGTAATCTTTTCTCTTATAAGAATCCATGTTTCCGTAATGTCATGACAAATCGAACAATATATTAATGTATTAAGATAATGCTGGTAGTAAATCTAGGCCTCGAATATCATGTGTATAGTGAGTTGTAAACATGCAAGTGCTGGTCAGAGTGTTTCGACGAAAATATGATATTCGAAATTAAAAATTAACCTTCCCCTTTTTGTCGTTATATTTAATTGTGAATTCATCCTCGTGTTCAATATTTAGGCGTAGAGTAAAAATGGTTCAAAACATGGTCAACAACATTAAATTACACGGTATGATATCTACTAAATTATGAGATTGATCAACTTTTTTTATATATTTATTGAACAGAGGACGACTCTCACTTGTTAAAAACTTATAATAATGCATAAAAGGTAGAGCACGAATATTGTACATAATTTGGTGTGTTCGAAGATATTCAATAAACTTTTGTTTTTGAAAAACGTCCAGAAAATGATACAGCTTTGACCAAATTGGAGGACACACTGACAAAGGGTTAAAGTGTTATTAAGTGTCATGTACAGCCCCGTTTACACAGTATTTACCTCTGAAATTTTTCATATATTGCAGATAGTAAGACGGATGGCGATATCACAGTTACATGTTCGAATAACTATTACCTCCCAAACTGCCAATGGCAACATAAGTCATCACTAAACCAATTTAAAGATCTTGCAGGCAGCAACAAATATCAAAACCCTGCAACATTACGAATGACAATTAAATCGTTTACCTTTGCTGATCGTGGATCATACCGTTGTAAATGTTATGATAAGAGAAGAGATTATAAATATAGCTCTAGTATGACAATTGGTAAGTTTATGTATTATTGCTGTCAAGTACTTATTTTATTTAAAAAGTGAGCAAACCAGCAGTGTGGTCGTGATATGCCGTAAATACTACACGGACGTTCTTGAAAATTAAATTTTGAATTCCTCTTCACTTAAGTCCGTACGCTCCACAGAGAGTCATATAATCAACAAACATGTTATAAACATATCACAGCTTAAGACTTCTGATGAACATTTGAAGGTCCCTATAGGTACTATATATTGGTTACATAAACTACCAAAAAACAACAGTAAAATATCGTTTCATCTCGGCTTCTAGTAAGTGTTCTACAACTATTTTTTTAATACAAAATCAACATCCTTAACTTCTATCAAAGACTTGCTTAAAACCTTTACTAAATTCTTACATAGTTGTAAAGATTTAGTACTGAAGTTTGGTTGTACCTGTAGAAAACACTTTTCAAACGGGATGGTACATCCTCATTTGTATGGAAATATTGTTTACCGTGCACAGAAATTTAGAAACGATCCTGGTAAACTTATGTATCTTTCGAATAAATTTATTCTAAAAAGTAACAAAGTAACACTGTATCAAGATCATAAAATGTTTTTTATTGGTACCAATATTGATTTTGTTATCAGTACATTAAAAGCAAACTAAATATTATTGTTCTTTACATATTTACCTTCATGGATCTTTAATCTGTCGATACCTGTATCTTGGCATTTCACAGTGTCATGTTTTTTCTATGACTGTTTATGACGTCTTGAAACTAAATCCTCCATTGGATGTTGGACGTGTAGTGATTGATAATTAGGTCTTAGATGCATGATTGTTTTATTAGTTGTTAGTGGCTTTGAACTATCTGTCAGTATCTTCGAGTACTCTCAGATCTATTATTAGTGTCTTTTTGTTGTTGGGATATACAAGTACCCGGCCATGTCCACTCTATAGATGTATTTCTTACATCAAGAAAAACAAATGTTATTTAAAAACAAATTCGGTACTCAAAATAACATAAACAATTTATTGATATTGCTGATGATGAAGTTTTTACGTTGTCTATATATCAGCCTTCTGGCATTGGAATTCTACAAAATATTTAATTTCTTTTTATTTCAAATGCAACCTTTTAATTTGGGATTACGTATGAAGAACAAGCAGGGAATATTTGCAACTGGACGTTGGATGTTACGACACCAAGAACAATGAACTGATTCATTTCTTTTTGTTCTCATGTTGACCCATAATTGTTTACATTTTACACATTGTGACTTGGACGGAGAGTTGTCCCATCGGCACTTATACATGTAACACATCTTCTTACTTCTTTAAGTGTAGATTTATTCACAGTTAACAAGTAGATAAACTTCAAATATTTTGTCAAACCTTCATAGAAATTTTAGCAGAAGGTTTCAGATTAATACATAATGTCCAATGCAAAGTTTAAAAAAGGTATTTCCAGTTTCAGTATTTTTCTGATAGATTGATTAATTACTTTTTTACAGTTAACATTAACAGACAGTCTGGAATAATACAAAATTCAGATGATATATTTGTCATTCTTTATTTGAATCTTATAAAACTTGTTCAAAAACTTATCTCAAGACCAATAATAGCGTTTACAGAAAAAAAAGTTATGATTTTTTCAATCTGTAGTTTACTGATAAATGAACTCACTGTTTTGAGTCAACATTACATTTGATAGCAACAATGGCACGACACAGGGATTCATGGAATCCCTTGCGAAATTTTATACTTTGGTCTTATGTTGTGCTATTACACTAGTGTCCACGATTATGGGGTAGGGTTTGGAGAACAACTAGTTTAATCCTGTCACATTTTATATTAGCCTGTCAAAGTTATTTGTTGTCATTTGTTGCTGTGTGTCTTATATATTTATTTTGCATTTAAACCAGGCTGCTATTTGTTTCGTTTGAATTGTCATTTTCAGGGCATTTTATAGCGGTATGAGTTGTGTTTATTGTTGAAGGCCGTACGATGACTCAAGAAGGAGAGTTGTTTTCTTGGCAATTATGCTCTTCTTACGTTTAAATTGATAGAGAAAATAAGTATTTGATGTCGATTTGAAAGAGCGACAAGGGACGTCAAACAAGGAAAATTATTAAGACGTCAGAATTGACATGATATTTTTAAAAGGAATGAACATATATTTTCGACAGGATGTCGATCTGAGTATAATGTGTATATATTTAAATTATACAGCAACCTAACAGTTTATTATTTTAACTTTTTTATTTTCTAGATACAGCAGATGTGAATACAGTACATAGTTTAAACTGTGATCATACTGGATCTCACTATAAATGGGAGCGAAAAAAGCGAACCTCATACCGGAGAATTGATATAAACAGTAAATACTCTAACACTACGTCAAAAGTACTTACGCTATTGAATGTTGACCTGAATGATGATGGTATATACAGATGTGGATATCATGATAGTTACCGATGGCAACATGGGGATTTGTATTTAATTGTGCAAGGTAAGACAAGCAAAGCTTTTACACTAAGTATATAATGACACTATATTTAACCAACAGAAGATCGAAAGAAAAAGATTTGGAAATTAATGAAAGAAAAACGAATATGGGTGTGAAAATCTGAACTTTAGAAAACTGTCATTTAAAACTAATTTACATGTCAAAGTAAATTCAAAAAGGCAAAAAATCTCTTATAAAGAATGTATGTTACAGTTATTTTCTAAATTTCGGAATTTTGTAAATGACTGACTTTTCAGGCAATTTATAATATACCTAACCATGACAGGCATTATACAAAATGACAAAAGAATAAGTAGTAATTTTGTAAAAAGACTGAAGTTTTGAAACTAAATTCAACATATTTTTTCTCACTGTCGCCTAATTTGATAACATAAAAACTAATTTATCATTACACAACTTCATAAAAAGTAACATTTCATAATCATTGCAAATAACGGAAAGAACTTCTACGCCAACGTAAGAAAACATTGAGATTGAGTATCTACTTGAAGATTTCCATTCTTAATTTTGTATGGCATTTCCCATAATTTGGACGACAAAAGAGATCTTATATTTAATCACTTGTAACTTTTTCGGGAGTTTGTCTTATGATTCTTACTTCAATTATAAACTGGGATAATGGGTCTACGTCAATAAATAAAGGCAACAGTAGTATACCGCTGTTCAAAACTCATAAATCCATGGACAAAAAACAAAATCGGGGTAACAAACTAAAACCGAGGGAAACGCATTAAATATAAGAGGAGAACAACGACACAACACTAAAATGTAACACACACAGAAACTGAAAGACTGAAAGTAAACAAATATTGTAATAAATGAAAAGGGTGTTGCTATCTTTGTAATACTGCACATTCTGCTCATGGTGCTTTTCCCTCAGACTCTCAACAGAAGAACTTCTTCTGTGAGATCTGGGTCAGGATCCTTTAAATTACATGTTCAGGGAGACTTATAGTCTAGCCATGGACAATGCCTATGCTGTTTTAAGGCATCGCTATTGATGTAGATACATACCGGAATCGACTGACACCTATTAAGGAGAGGTGCATATTTTTTACAATAAAGAAAACAATTAGATATCTAACTATACAAGATAAAATTTAAACAAATTGAATAACATTAATAAACTTAGAAATATATTTTCCATTATAATTAATACTAAAACAGAAAATACCTTCTAACATACATTTAGATTAAATTATATCAATTATATTAATTATCAAATTTGGGTTTTTTTTACTTTCAAAAGTTTTAAAAAGTTCTGAACTTATCTATCAAGGAGAGGTTCGCATTTTGGCGAGCCAACTCTAGTCTTAGCTTATATAGTTGTACGCGATGATTCTATGACAATGTAAAATATTAGTGCTAACTTGGATAGTCTATGAAAAGATATATACTATGAAATTAAGAGCTCTGGGACATAAGGGTTACAAATTTTATTGAAGCCGTAAACTTCAACTTATTTGGTTGTTTTTGTTGTATGTTTCACAATTCAACTTTCAGTCAGTTCCAATTGCCGTGATAAATCCTTTCAATCTGGTAAATTTGCTTTGGCGCAAGGGTAAAGGTTGAAGTCGAAAAAGTTTATGATACTCTATATTTTTGCTTCCAACAATATCACGGGTATCAAGACTACAAGGTACACAGTAAAGAAATAATAACATTAACCATCAAAAACAGCATCGAACTCATACTGAGAGGGCTCAAGAAAAGCGGTTCCTGTATCACTAGTTAAATCAACTGCTGCCGAATATGAAATATGCATGAATTGTGTAACAGTTCAACAACTTTTCTCATTGTTTCTGCTAAGTTTAATCCTAACATTTATGGAATTTGGATGACTAGGAGAAAATAATAATGTCTACAAACACGTGGATGTTGCTGAAGATTGTTTCTTCCTATGTCCCTTTTTTAGTTCATCTCCTGTAAAAAAAATAGTATCCTCGTTTATCATAGCAATAACAATGATTCTCATTTCTAGTAAATTGCCTCTGTCTGTTTGGTTACCCTATGCTTATCATCGAAAAGTATAAAAAAAAAATACCTTGAGGCCTTTTGTACAATATGACTTTGTAAAGTAGATAAATTAATGACTACAGCTTTCATGGTATAGCGTAACTGCATGACCAAGTATTACGTATGAACGATCGGATCTATTCACGATAAAATAAAATCTTCATAGCTTGAGCAAACTCAGACCAAAGAAAATAAGGGTAGTATGGTTGTCTTTGGCAGTCTTGAATAATAAAATTAGACCACAATAAGTCTAGGTTTTCATTATTTGAGATAGTTAAATATTTGGAAAACAAAATGAATCAACTGTAAAATTAATAAAGCACCTTTTTAGCTTTAAAAAAATTTCACACTTAATTTTTTTTTACAGAGAATATAAACTATTTTTTATATTTTATAAGAGTAGTAATGGCAACAACTATGACGAAATTTCTTATTTCGAAAATTAAAATAAAAGCTCGTTGTATAAAAATTTGATGTCAATATCTGTACGAAAGTTTATCTTAAAGAATTTCGTTGTAATTTGCATTTGCCAATTTGTTACTACCGAAATATGTAAAGGAAAACGGATTTTGATACCGTTTCTTCCTCGCAGCGTAAAAAAGGCTACCAGCGTTTCTGTTTACATAATTTTCACTAATTACATTATAACGATCATTTTAAATGATACTCTCAAACGAAGACATTAATAAAGGGGTATAAAGTGTTTTATGTAAAAACTGAGCGTTTTCTGAAAAAAAACTTAAATGATGATGATATTGTTTTCATTGTTCAACTGAGAGCATATAATTAGTGATAGATAAGTGGTAGTCCACCTATTATATGATAGATTTAAATATAAGAGACCAATTGTAGTGCGCAAGTCATGTTTCTGATATATTCGTAATCATTTAAAATTCGTACTAAGATTAATTACTAGTATGTTAGATATATTTTTCTCTGTCCTTACTGACAAAACTGTTTTAAAAAATAGGTATAATAATCAGAAAATCTACGTGAATTATCATTGTTGTATCATGGATGTATTACAATGTAAAAGTAGTTATGTAGTCTTTATGTTAACAAACCTATTCTCCAATCGTTTATGTTTCATACAGAGTACCCAAAAATACGCATTGACAACACTCAGACGAAAGCTGCTATTGGGACCAGTGTCTACATGAGGTGTACTATTAGAAAAACACGTCCATCTGTAACAGAAGTATGGTGGGTCAAAGGAAATAGCCGAATTCAGGCTGACGAGAGGAAATACGAGGTACGAAATGGAACAACTTATACAAGTTTAAATGTGTTCAACGTCAATACAAATGATGCAGGAGAATATAAATGTTATGCAAGGAACGCAAGGGAAGAAATGTTTGCAAATACAACACTGGTGACTGGAAGTAAGTTCTTGTATTTTTAAAGACAAATTTATGATTAACACAAACATTTGTTGAAAATTGTAACCAGACCTTGGGTAATGAAATTTTAATTTCTTGTATCTATTTACAAATTGGAAAATAATTTAAAGTACGTACAATAATGAATTGAGTATATTTCAATATCAAGTAATTGAAAGTAACCAATAACTTTGCATTTTTTGCTTTGTAAATATTCTTAGTTTTGACATGTTCGTGGTTTCTTTTTATATACTCTGATTGTAAGTAATCATTATATGTGAATGAATATTGATACCTAGCATTACTAAATTGTTCATAGTATTTTTATACATTGCATAATCATCTTCATTGTTATTTATTCAATTTTAAATTTCAAAATGCTAATTCATCGAAGTTCAATCTGTAATTTTCTTATTTTAACCATTAGCTCTGAATATTATCTGTCTCTTAAATAATTAATGCAGTACAACTATGACCGTATTTCATGCCAAAAACAATACATCTTTCTTCCTACCAAATCAAATAAATGAATTTACATATTGATATAAAGGACAACGTCTACTGATGGCCATCTTCGTTAGCCAAGGGTCGCGATTCATTCCCACGTGGAGAAAAAAATCATAAAATCGAGATGTTGAAATGAAATGTCTTTTTTAAATAATCCAAACAACATCTCTGATGTATTATTGGCTTGTACGTCAATAATTAAACGACATCCGTATTCATGCCAATTTTCATTTAACCTTTGTAGAAGACCGGATACTGTATCACGTGTAAATTTACCTATCTATATGCACTTTTGTTCTCCCGTCTGCTTATAAATATAATGGGGTCATATTCCAAAACGTAATTTCCTCTGTCATGTCTATAGTTATTAAGATGGATATATGCAGGGATACACAAGGCACGTTCGTGCTTTATAACGATTCCTGACTTTGTGAATTGTTTCTATGGAACTTTTGTTAAGTTTTAATATAATATTTAGGACTTTGACCTGTATAATTTTAAAAAGCCATCACATATAATATAGATTATAGCACACCATCGAACGAACCATTGTACTTTACACTTCAGCGTCTCCATGGAACTTCCGAGTCCGACTTTTATTTAATCAATTCATTTGGAAGTTAGTATAGATATAGCATTTTATATAAAGTGTCTCATTAAACAAATTATTTGACCAGCAAACAAATTAGAACGCATTATAAATATTTTGCAACAATAACAACAGTTTGTGATAGGATAAAATATAAATTTAAGCAGTACTCCTTATAAATGTCGGTATATCAACGTATAATATATGATTGTTTACTCTTATTTGATTAGATAATCCACAGTCACCTATAGCTGCCAAAGATATGTATACAGTAAAAGAAGGAACATCAGTTGTTCTGCGATGTGATCCTCAAACATCGATACCGCCAATAACGGAGCTTTGGTGGCAAATACACACGTTTGGTCATATTCGTAATTTAACAAATTCTTTGAAAAATTTCGATGGTACACTCACAGCACCTGACTTACATATAAAAGATTTTAGATCTCCAGAAGTTGCGGAGTACACCTGTAATGTAGCTAATGCCTTTGGAACTTCTCAAGTAGGAATGGAAGTACAATTAGGAAGTACGGTTTTGTATATTACTGTTTTATTTATATATATTAGTTACAGCTGTGGCCAACGAGTATGAAGCTAACGGTAGAATCTTTGGTTAGCTCAACTATGAAATGATTATTACCTTAAAGTTTGGAGAAGCAACCCACCATTTTATCATTCAATGAAAACATTCATATCATTTCTTAGTTTTAGGATAAACACAATATATTTACATTGTCAGAAAATATACATATATTGTAAAAGTGTATGTGTGAAAGTGTATACAGTCAGCACTTGTCCATCATATCCAACTATGGTTTATAAACTTGATGTAACAAATTCAACAGACAACTTAAATATATCATTAGGTGTAATGTCTGACGAAGAAGAACAAAATAAGGAATTTCTGCAATCAGTTAACTTTTCACCATTATCAAAATATCAATTGGCAAATCAAACACACCTAAAACATGCTTGTGAATGTAGTTATTATCATTATCACGTATTTTTAGATTTAAATGGAAAACTTATTTTCGTACTGACTTGTAAAACTAGTGTTACCATATTTAATTTATGTCACTTAATTCTGATTGATTCTCTCCTTAATTATTGACTCCACTATAAGCTGGCTGTACCTTACCTAATAATGATTTCATGGTTGAGCTAGCAAGGAAGCTTACCAAAGATTATATCTTTAGCTTCACACTCATTGGAATCGGCTGCAAGTATGGCGTGCATTTGGAAATTAAAAATCTTGGAATGGAAGTGCAATCAGAAGTATGGTTTTGTACTATTTTATCAATACTTAGTTTTGCAAAAATGAAAAGTAAACTTTCACCCTTCATTTTATAACCACGAAATACAAGAAAATGACTGACAAACCAAGAGAGCCAGCTTTGAATGATTGTTTTTAATTTGATCGTTAGCCAAAACGTCATTTAACTTAACAATAACACCTTCTTAATTTCGTCCTTCTGAAGATATTTTCTTGATTAATCCTAAACCTTACCTGAAAACCAAGAATCGTTATCATAAACATACACTGGTTATTTTAAACATTTATCATATGAAAGGACCATTTTGGTTTATGATTATGAATTATGAAGCGACTGATGACAATTTCATTTGAAGTCCTTTAAATAGTTATGCCTATACATGACATCTACGTCATAATTTCAGTGTTACAAAAGTTTTAAAGTGCGAGAGAAATCTGTACAATGTATATATATAATGCTAGCCATGCGTCCCGACAGCTCATTTGAAGATCCATATGGAATAAAGAAACATATCAAGTTCTATCAAAGGTCAAGTTCACAGAAGACTTGTAATCATATCAATTATAATATGGGGTTCATTTTGAATTATATATCATGCTTTGTTTGGAGATTACATTGGAACTGAGAGTATACCTGGTGATATGAAATAGTTCTAAGGTCAAGGTCAAGGTTTTATACGTTATCTTTTAA
Source organism: Mytilus galloprovincialis (assembly GCF_965363235.1). NCBI lineage: Eukaryota > Metazoa > Mollusca > Bivalvia > Mytilida > Mytilidae > Mytilus > Mytilus galloprovincialis. Next base: position 7,463,376 of record NC_134844.1, read on the forward strand.
ACCACTAGTCCATTTTTTACTAGACTTTATATGATATTTTCCTATGAAATGATACAGAGTTTTTCTAATTTTTCGGTCACTAAGTGTAGATGAAATCTACTCTAGCATTTGTCCCATATAGATAGATATTGTTCTTTGGAAAAAGACAGATTTGGATTTTGGGTCAGTATGTCAAAGCTCAAATTGATAGTACCTTTAGTTACATTGAAATTATGGTAAATTTGTTTTGGGACCATATATTTTGACTGAGAACATTTACAATGTATAAGGGTTTTTTATGCCCTACCTACGATAGTAAAGGGCATTATGGTTTCTGGTCTGTGCGTCCGTTCGTTCGTCGCCCGTCCGTCTGTTCATTCGTCCGTCTGTCCAGTTCCAGGTTTAAGTTTTTGGTCAAGGTAGTTTTTGATGAAGCTGAAGTCTAATCAACTTGAAATTTAGTACGCAGTCATGTTCCTTATGATATGATCCTTTTTGGTTTTAAAGCCAAATAAGAATTTTGAACCCCATTTTTACGGTCCACTGAACATAGAAAAGGAAAGTGCGAGTTTCAGATTAAAGTGTTTGGTCAAGGTAATTGTTGATGAAGTTGAAGTCCAATCAACTTGAAACTAAGTTTACATGTTCTCTATGGTATGATCTTTCTAATTTGATGCCAAATAATATTTTTTACCCAATTTTACGGTCCATTGAACATGGAAAATGATACTGCGAGTTGGACATCCGTGTACTTTGGACACATTCTTGTTTATATATATTTTGTCACAATCTGGTTTGTTCGAAAGTCGTCACACGCGCATATTAATTTTCTTTTCTTAAATTTTAATAACTATGCCCAGTTTTATTGGGTGTTCCGTGGGTTTTTGTCTATAATAAGAATAGTTGCATCATTTTACCGTTAATTGTAATTTGATTCGTCTTGTCTAGTCTTTTCGGTGCGAATATTTATCAATTTGTTCAATTTGTATCTTTGATTTTGCTTTTTGTGTTTACTGTCGTGTAAATTTCTTGAGTCGTTGATGCAAACTAAATTTTCCTGTCTTTTACCCTGTATCAATTTATCAAATCTATTAGTTATCTACTATTGTTTTTTTTTTTTACTTCTGTCAGAACCTCCAAATGTGAGAGCTGTAGCCGCCGTATATATTCCAATCAGAGGAAGAACGTTAACTATTACTTGTAATATCAATAATGGAACAAGGATGTGGTGGAAACGATTCAATGGGAGAAATGAGATAAATGTAGATATAAACAAACCCTCTGGTCAAAAAACATCCTCTTTGAGTATACGGAACATACAAACTGCAGATGATGGAAATTATAGGTGTTATGGCGAGAATGAATTTGGTAGTACTTATGTTACCATTCGAATTTCATCTCGATGTAAGTAAAAAGGTAGAGGCGTTAACAATTATGTGATAGTTTAGTCATTTCACACATTGTTCAAAAGAGAGTAATGTTTTATTACCTTAAATAATTTAGTGACATAATACATTTTTCTGATAACTCATTCGAAGATAAGTGTTTTATTTTAGATATAGTCAATGTAAGTTAACCTAGATTTTAGTTACTTAAAGTGACACTAGCTACGAGATACCTAAAAATTGTATATCCGGTTTTTTTTTCAATCATTAATGAAAGTTTTCACAAAATTTAATGAAAGCAAATCCAGATAAGTTCCAGGCCATTGCTATTGGGAAAAAGACTAAAAATTATAATTTAACTTTTAATTTAGAAGGCATTAATTTTTCATGTGATGAAGATGTTAAGTACTGGCATGAAAATACGGATTTTTTGTTGTTTACTTATTAAAATTTGCTGTTACAAAATATTAGATATTATTATAAATTAAGGAATGTATTTCTGCAAAGCTCTGATTCCTTTCACGAATTTGGCTATACTTTTTGGACCTTTTGGATTATAGCTCTTCATCTTTTATGTAAGCTTTGGATTTCAAATATTTTGGCTACGAGCATCACTGAAGAGACATGTATTGTCGAAATGCGCATCTGGTGCAACAAAATTGGTACCGTTGATTTTATTACTACCACTGGGTCGATGCCTCTGCTGGTGGACTATTAGTCCCCGAGGGTATCACCAGCCCAGTAGCCAGTACTTCGGTACTGGCATGAAAATACGGATTTTTTGTGTTTACTTATTAAAATTTGCTGTTACAAAATATTAGATATTATTATAAATTAAGGAATGTATCTCCCTCATGCAAAGCTCTGATTCCTTTCACGAATTTGGCTATACTTTTTGGACCTTTTGGATTATAGCTCTTTTATGTAAGCTTTGGATTTCAAATATTTTGGCTACGAGCATCACTGAAGAGACATGTATTGTCGAAATGCGCATCTGGTGCAACAAAATTGGTACCGTTGATTTTATTAAACTCCTTGGTGTAACGATATATTTTGATTGTGAGAAGTAATATCAGTTCGTATATACTTTTCAGATATTCCACTAGTATCTTTACCAACTGAAATAAAAGAGGTTAACAAAGGTAGTGATACTTTACTAGACTGTTCGTATGATTCATACCCAAACCCGACAAAGGTTTTTTGGAAGAAGGACGACAATATCATTAAATCATCAAAAACTTTTAGAAAGACATATAATGGCAGTTCAGTGGAAATATCTGTATATAGTTATACATGACACAAAGCAAAGCGATGCAGGAAAGTATGTCTGTGTTGTGGAAAATTCTATCGACACTGGATATAGCAAGATACTTGAACTTATAATAACAGGTAAAAATTTGTTTGAACAGAAACTTTGTTTGAAAAGAATCGAAAAGTAATCCACCAATACAAATTTATTATCTATTGACTGATTTGAAATACCATATTGTATTTGTTTATCTAAAAAAAAATAACATGTCAGTCAGACATGCTCTGGTATGTTTGCTTGCAATCAACCTACATATGTTCAGTAGCTCACGAACAATTAAAAAGTGGTTATGTTAAGGATAGGATAATACAGCTTCTGACAGTTTTGAAAATAGACACAACGTCACCGGAAAAGTGTTTTGTTTATAGTTTATATATCGTCGCTGTTATGCAAAAACCTCGTATCTAAGGTTTTGATAATTTTACAACAGGCAGTAAAAACTGAAATCTTTTTATCGATTATTTAGAATTAAATATGTATGTTCCACTGTATGCGAAAATATCTGATCTTCTAACCAATCAATTACCAAGAGGAGCAAACATTTCATCACCTATATTGTATTTTCAAAGCTTTTCATTATTTTTATTAGCTATGAGAACCTAAAATTGATAAAACTGTACCTGTTATAATGTCAGCTGCCGTGCAAAGTGTTTTTCTTTTGAGATACGATATTTTCGCACAACAAAATGTCTCACCAATCCGACTACACTTTTTCGTCACAATTGTCAGAATTCGGATTAATGATTGGTTAGAAGATCAGATATTTTCGCATACAGTGGAACATACATATTTAATCCTAAATAATCGCTAAAAAGATTTCCACAAAAAATTGAGATACGAGGTTTTTGCATAACAGCGACGATATATTGCTCTAAATACAACGATCGCTTCAGTTTCCGATTTACAAAAAAAAATCACGTCTTTCGTGTTTCGTGTTGGCATTAGACCAACCTTATCAACGAACATACTTACCCTTCCGGTGCACCTGAGATCACCCCTAGTTTTTGGTGGGTTCGTGTTGCTTATTCTTTCGTTTTCTAATTTGTGTCATGTGTACAATTGTTTGTCTGTTTGCTTTTTTTCATTTTTATCGATGGCGTTGTCAGTTTATCTTTGATTTATGAGTTTGACTGTCCCTTTGGTATCTTTCGTCCCTCTTTTATCCTTGGTTAATTATGAATCCGATATACCGTAATGTAGATGTTAATGATGCATAAATGAACCGTTTGTTCTTCAATCTAATGTTCAGAACACTAAGTTATCTTAGTTTGAAGAAATTTTTTTTAGTTTATTGTGTTTTAAGTGGATTTTTGGTCAATTTTTAGGATTTATACAAGAACGGTAATCAACTGCTTTTAACAACAAATCGTCATTTCAAACAAAAATGTAGATGCAATGTATGATGTATAATCATCGTCATCGTCAATTATGACTTAATTTTCGTACTGATTGTTTTCTCCTACAACATAGTTTAACTACAAAATAAGGAGATGATATATGAGTGCAAATGAAACGACTCTCTTCTATAGTATTAATGTCGTTGATGTCAGCCACTTGAACTTAACTGTTGAACAGACACAATCCATTATCGTATAGGCAGCGTTTAAAAATCACCTGAAATTCTTACATCGCTGTTTTGTTTTGTGACGTAATATCAACTACAGTATGTGCGGTAATGAATCATTATCTGTTATATTAAAGAATAACTTATCAAACAGACTATCGTTAGAATAACACGGCATATATATTAATAGAGGGAGATAATCAAATGACTGATAAAACAAAATTTCATTACTTTTCGTTATAAATAAGAATTCTACACAACGTGAAGTTCTTTGGTTTGCTGTTCACCTGTTCAATTGACAGAAATATTTACAAGTTTCACTCATAGTCGTTATTTAAGTGTATCAAAAGCATAAAATTATCGATACTTATTATCAAGAACTAGTTCCGTTCTTTACATGTGTTTGTTCAGATTTGTGCTTGATTATTCATTTGTTTTGAAACATCATTATCATTATCATTATCATCATTGTTTTAGAATCAACGAGAGAAGGTTATAAATGGACATGAACATATAATTTTAAGTCGAAGATAAACAAAGAAAAACGTCATGAGGAAAAAATACTACAAAAGAAACAATTGAGCAAACCAAATGCAACGAAACAAACGGCAGGGATCTCAAGTGCTAAAGTGAGTTGCACAGATTCTACGTGTTGATCGTGGAAGTAACAAATACAGTGATGTCAACGATATTGAGTATTTTTCGTTTGAAAGGATAGAAATATAACGACACGCGCATTTTACTTTGTATTTTTACATCATCTGTCTTCTGATAGAAAAAGAATATGCCTATAAGACGCCATTGGTTATCACTCTGTCGGTGACCTGTATTATTCTGGTTTGTGTTGGTCTTATGGTTTGTTACAGGTTAGTTTCAAACAGTAACATATTTATTACGTGCAATAATTATATTTAAGTTACCTAAACATAAAGACAATTTGTACGCCTATACATCAATAACTTTGACACATTTTCTTTTACGCTTGGCTTGATATTTAAAAGAGAAAGGTTGATAAAAGACCAACTAACAATGTAAAATTGCAAATTCTGGAAATCCGAAATTACTGAAGCATGCTACAAATGTATGTACATGGGTACATTTTTCAAGACCGTATACAATGTATGTATTTGAAATGAATAAAGTTTTGTTCACACATCGTTGTCAATATAATGGAATTTGATGCGACTGTCATAGAAGTGAGAGGTTCAGCTAGCTTTAAAACCAGGTTCAATCCACCATTTTCTACCTAAGCAAATGCCTGTACCAAGTCAGGAATATGACAGTTGTTATCCATTCGTTTGATGTGTTTGAACTTTTGAATTTGCCATTTGATTTGGGACTTTTCTTTTTGAATTTTCCTCGAAGTTTAGTATTTTTGTGTTTTTACTTTTTATTATAGATGCAAAACAAGCGTTTCGTCAAAAAAAAAATCTGTTAAGGGACTCTCGAATCAAACAAGTAAAAAAATACGAGGTTCAAGAAAATGGAGGACCAAATTTCCAAAACGTTTTCATAAAACATTTTATAAACAATGTTAAGAATGTTTTTTGCAATAAAATGCATTTGATATTACTTGTTTTATTTACATTCTACTCTGCATTACTGTATTTGTTTTACTGATTTAAGAATTAATTTGTGTTTGTAGACGTCGTCAGTGTAATAGCAATCTTTATGAGAGCCCATACTTTAAACAAGGTATTGTATATAAATACACATATATTTTATCATCTTTTATGATCTAATACGCATTCAAGTACTGTGTTTGCAGACGCATGCATTTAAGAATTTATAATCATTATAATGCTAGCCTTATATTTAGAAGTTAAAAAACAGTTTAAAAAGATAAACATTTGAGCTAATGTGGAGTTTACAATAGACGTTTGAAAATTATTTTGATTTAATACAATTTAATCACCTGGATACCCACATAAGATACATGTAACTGACATGCAAGTGTCATTATCAATAAAGTTTATGTCTTTCCTGTACTGCAACATTTTTGCCAAACTTAAAAATTAAGTCTTTCAAAAATCAAAACAGTAGCTGTATGGTTTTGGGCACACACTACCTTATAAGCAGTGGGAATGAGATATTCATACCGAAACTCGAAAATCTGAACATATTAGAAAGCATACTAATATACTAGTGACTTCATAAAGAATTCTAAAACTTAATGTAACTGTAAGACAAAATGACAATAACGAATTACCAACATAGACACAAATGTCTTGTTTGAAAATATAAAAACTTTCTCTAAAAACGGAATAGCAAAATTTAATTTAAAAAGTCTGCTTCACTTTTTGTACGAGTATAAGAACAAACAATTGACATTCCGATAGGGATAAAATAATTCCTTGCTTTGCTGACAAATTGTTTTGTTCGTATGAGGATCACTTCATACAACTATTTTCGTGACGAATGCAAAATTTGCATTATCCCCTAATTTATTAGTACGTTTCCCTAATGAAATTCTATAAAATATACAATGTTTGAAATATCTTGTTTTAATACATCCTTTTGTTATGTATAGTGGGTACTACACATGCAGTACACACTGATTCATAAAATTGACTCGGACCAAAACATCAAAATGACTTTTCATGAGATTTGAATAACCATTTGATATCTTCCGCCTCTTTTTCCCGTTGTTATTTTTTACAAATGTGATTTTGTGAAACTCGATACTTCTTCCAAAAATATAAAATTTAATGCATTAACTTTCTAATAACTTTTATTCTAGTATTGTGTCTAAATATACCTAATATCAAAACCGACGATGACGATACATTAATGACAACGGGAAGTGTTGTAAGTCTTGCTGGGATTTAAATTTCGATTTTTTCTTTTGATTTTCTATGTATTTTCATGTTAAAATATAGCACATTATACATTAACAATTAATTAATTGAAGTGAAAAATACTATGCAATTACATTCAATAATAAACCAAACGGCTTCTACAAAAAACACATACCATGATTCAATATTTTTTATACATTTCTATTTTTTAGGATGAAAGAAACGAGCTTAAGGAAACTCGATCTTTTACTGTGCATGAATTTCTGCAATTGTTCAATGACACAGATACATTCACGAGACATGTTCAACTGGAATTTAAGGTACGAAAATTAAGATGTATGTATACAGTAATGATTAACTTTGTCGCTATGATTATTAACTGTATTGGCAAATTCCAAAATCACTAGTATGATAATCTCAAAAGTTTGTCATAATTACATATATACACAGATTTAATAGCCTGTCTAAATGTTATCGTTTGTTAAAACACTTTGTTAACCTTTTTTTTCTATAATTAAGATCGTACATACCGCCTACACTGCCACTTGACAAGGGTATTAAGGAGTTAAATTGAGAAAATAATGCAGTTTTAACTATGTACATTGTATTTTTGACAAATTGATTATAGAATGAATTATAGAAAAGAAGATTACATCTCTCTCTCTCTCTCTCTCTCTCTCTCTCTCTCTATCTCTCTCTCTCTCTCTCTCTCTCTCTCTCTCTCTCTAGGATTGCGGTTCAATAACTAGATCATGTCCGTCATCATCTGTGACACAGTATATCAAATTATTTTGGCGTCCAAAATATTTCCACATAAATCATTTGAACTTAGCATCTTAAACCTTTTGAACATTACCCCACTATCAAGAAAATCATTATAAGAATTGCAAGCTCTGGCACATTGTATCAATTTGAAGATATATATTAATTTCCTTGAAAGTCCTACGTAAATGTTGCTACATAAATTAAGTTTTAAAAGATGACAAAATTGAACTTAAATTGTCATGGCAATTTTAAAAGTACTATATTATCTGTTTAAACCATTAACGGTGTTGTGGAAGTTTTAATTGACTAAACTTTAACAAATATTATACAAAACATAAAACGTTTCTCTTTACTTTAACATTTAGAATCTTATGGAATCGTACAATACTAACCAAAGCGGAAGTGAATACTATAACACAACTGCATTGATAAGTAAGTAGAACAAGCTAATGGTGCATATTCAATACCGTTCGAGATAACATTTTGATCGTGATTACTTCATTATCAATTTAACAAAATATCGATAAGACATAGTGCTTCCTTGTAAGTGTGACTTCTAGTATTTATGAAAAAAAATGAAGGAATACAAGGTAAAGTTCATAAGCATACGAGGTATCCACTTTTTATAAACCTGTGTCTGTCAAATATTCAAATCCTACAGAAACGAGCAAGCTATACGACTTTCGAAGATCATTATATTGCAAGCAGTCACGGATACCACATGCAAATAGGAGAATGGTAAAACTTAGATTGAGATGCACATCTTATTGATGATTTGAAAACCATTGATAATCATCAATTATATTATTAAAAACAAAACTTTTCTTAAACACAGCCTTGACAAACAACAAGGTCAGTATTAAGAAACTTTTAATTATACTGTGGATTGATTTATTTTCGTGGGTACCAATTTTCGTGGTTTGAGAAAAACTTGCATATTCGTGAATATTTAATTTCGTGGTTTTTGCTAAAACTGCTTACATTCCTTTAGCAAATTTGGTATTCGTTGAATATTTAAATTCGTGGTTCATCGGAACCCAAGAAATCCACGAAAATTGTTATCCAACGAATATTAATGAATCCACAGTATTAGTTTTATAAACAAAACATAAACGAGAAGTTTCCTAGGGTCTCTTAGAAATAAAAAATCCAATTAGAATTGACAACTTAATGTCAAAAATTTCAAACAATAAAAGTACTAACAGCGATAAAAAAAAGTATCAGGGTGAGAATCTGAATTCTGAGCAAAGAAACAAATCTTACAATGGAATTAATGTGTCTTGAGATTTGATTATAACTAATATATTTTCTAAACAGATTATTGAGTTACGTATATGAGTACAAGCGTTAACGATGACAAAGGAGTAGGTCCGGTAAGGGCTGATTTTGGCCTCAAATTTCAGGTTCATCTGACCACAGATTTTGGACACTTTTTAAACACTAAAGTGTCTATTTCAGTTGATTGAATTAGTTTATGTGAAAGATTTTAACTGATTTAGTCATTAAACACGCTCCGATTCAAGCTTAAATATGAAAAATCTATCAAATATGCCCGAAAGTCACTTTTCAAATGGTTTTTGTCAAAAATGAAAGAGCCGCATCCCTGTTTATTCTCAACCTTTATACATGTTATGTATTATAATCAAATACAACTTTTATTTCAATATTAAGAATGAACACAAATGCGGCCACTTTCATTTAAGACGGAAACCGTCAAAAATTTAACTAAAATGCTAAAATTGTGAAGATTTCATTATTGAGCATGACTTAATGATGCTAGTACCCGATATATGCCCATTGTATTGTCAAAAACAGCCCAAATCTATGTAGCAGAAGCATTCTACTTTCCAATAAATAACTAAATTTATATTCTAACAATTTTATAAAATTTATATTTTGGGGCCAAAAAAGAGGTCTTACTGAACGTATTCCTTTAAAGGATAGAAATTAATAGCTAGTTCAACTATATGTGACAAACTGTGTGTTATTTCTTATCATGTTATAAAATAGGAAGCCTTCAAACATGCAACAGGGAACATCGTATTTATATATGTATATAAATAAAAAGCATCAATTTGCGTTGTCTAATTTGTGTATTTTATTTTGTAAAAAAAGGACATTTTAGTACATTATAGTTCCGTACCTTTTTTGTAAACATATCAAAATTAAATACTTGTTTTGTTGCTTTTAGAGATGCATGCTATTTATGTCAGTAGTTCCACAGTCAAATTCCTTTGGCCAGTTTTGGGAGTTTGTAATCAAGAACGGAGTAGAATATATTATCCTCCTTACTAAAGAAACCCAACAGGTATGATTTCATAGCTTTCAATTTAACAGTTAATTTTTTTTAATTTTGTTTAATGTAAAAAATGGTGGGTAAACTTAATTGAACTAAGCTAACATTAAATAGAAAAAAGGTACTCAAGTCATTGAACGATAGTAGGGCAAATTGGTACAACTGTGAACACATATCTCGATAAGTACTGTTTATAAAAACGAATATACGTACTTTTCGACTTATATTATTCGGTTCTTTTCGTAATTGTTCTGTTTTTATTGTAAAACAACTAAAAACTAAAGAAATTAATTGATTTTTTTTTAATAATATATATATAATATATTTAACTATTTTGGAGACAAACTTGATATATATGGATTGGGCTGTTATCCACTTTAATTATTTATATTTACCCTTTGAATCAGTAAATGTACATGTATATCTTTTTACGTTTTTATGTTCGAGAGTAAACTAGACGCAATAAATGTAAAAAGAATATAATTATTAATGGTATATTTGTTCCTGATAATCCAATGTTCAGGGAGATTTTTCATTTTATTATTTATTTTAGGTTTCCGAATTTTACCCAGTAAGTGACAAAGCAATAGAAATGAAATATTTAAGACTTGAACTCGATTCATCGGAAAAGAAGAATAAGAACCTATTTTTGTTCCATTTACAGTTGACAGATAAGGTATACAGTCAACCCTTTTATCTCTTTTGCATTTTAGAACCAGACATTCAACATGTTTCAATATTTTAAGCATTAGACAACATAATAACCAAATGTTGTTCAGACTATGATATTGTTTCGGTAGTTCACGAAAAACAATGTAAATTATGTCCATATCAGTAGTTGCTACTTGAAATATAGCATGTAATCAAAGACAACATAACACACTATGAAATCTAACACAAAATATTAAAGCAAAATATTTACATTATAATGTTGAATTTGATCAATACATAGCTCAAAATCTTTGATCATAATATAGAATAATTCCTTAGCCGTAATATTCATACTGTTTGCAATGCGAACTTTTTGTGCAGAACACGAATGGTGTGGAACAAGGATCTGCTTACCCTACTGGAGCAACACAGATCATCCCCAATTTTTGGTGGGGTTCGTGTTGCTTTGTCTTTAGTTTTCTATGTTTTTTCTTGTGTACTATTATTTAAAATGGAGAAAGGAAATGGGGAACATAACCCATGTCATGCCAACAACTGGTTTGTCAGTTTGTCTTTGTCTTTTTAAGCCAGAGCGTTGTCAGTTTATTTTCAAATTATGAGTTTCGCCCCTCTTCTCAAATGCTTCATTGAATCATTACAATTCGAGAAAATGTTACTAAGTTGAAAAACTTGTGTGTAATCCATTTGTCCTTTTTGAACAATGAAATATGTTTCATCTAAACATTCAATTACATTATCTGCTGGTCATGAACAATTCCAAAACCATTCGAATTAGATATATTCATCATAATTTGAATGTTGTATATTTGTTAGAATTGAACAATGTTCGGACGACCTTCTGATTTAATTGTTCAAGGTGCTTTTGAAAAACTATCAGTTCTTGTGATATTGTGGGTATGAATTCCCTTGGGTTTTTTTACTTCATTTAGTGCCACAAAAATTGCCTTATAATTTTACATTTCATGTATTTTTTTTACTCAGTAAAATTATACTGTACCTACCAAACAATGGCGTAAAGAAAGGTACCTGCATTTGATATTGCGTCATGTCATCATATAACTCCCCCTCTTACCACGTATTGATACGTCTTTGGTCTAAGCGTTCCTGGTGACATCAGTTCATGAAAACCGATACAAGCGCATCACATTGATCAATTGTTATTTTCATGTTTGATTTGAATAGCACCTTAATTAAATGTATCAGACATTCTCAAATTAACGAGTTACAATTCTCGGAGATTCCTCTCAAACAACACATATACCCGTTGAATGTTACGAATCATACTGTGAATAACAGATTTGGCATTGGACAGGTTACTATTACTGTTTGCTATTTGCTCTTTTTTCTTTTTTCCCTTTTAAGGTGGTACCCAACACTTTCACTAAAACTTATTTGGCTCGTTTAATTTTCATAAAAGTATTTACTTTGACCCTTTAACAAAAATATAAAAATTTTAAAAATTTTGAACCAACCGTTTTGTCAGAAAAAATACACAGGTTATATAGAAGTTTGACAAACACTAATTTTGATCATTGAGAAGCTTAATATTCCTTTTACAACACAACGTAATTAAAACGTTTAGCTGACTTTACAGAGTTATCTCCCTGTAGTGTTAGGTACCACCTTAATAGCTTTAAGAATTAATTAGATATTTTGGTATCCGGTCGTTCCGGCCCCAAACCGATCCGGCCCCAAGTCAATCCGGCCCAAAGTCGATCCGGCCCAAGTCGATCCGGCCCACGTCGATCCGGCCCCAAGTCGATCCGGCCCTATAATAAAATAAGAAATAACTATATTGATCTTGGAGGAATTTGTGACACAGTATAAATGGAATTTGCAAAAAGTGTCCGATGATGGATGACAACAGGTAAGTGAAGTATTGGAGTACCAGTTAAAGAACTATTTTAAATCGATACGAAAATGATTGTTATTGTGTCGTTGGTTGTATAGCAGCTTCAACATATTTTAAAATATGAAGTTATTTTCCATGATAACTTTAACTCATGGCGATTTCATTTTCTTTTTGTTCATACACAGAATATCTAAATAAATATTTACAGTCCACTGGAACCTATTAAATTTAACTCATCATAATGACTTGATTAATCAAATCATTAGTCTATAATTGGTTTGTTTATTCAACAATTGTCTGATGATTGTGAACTAAGGTAATGCCACTTGTAATCACTTAATTAAATCAAATCCTGATTAATTGATCTTCTGGTTTAGGTTGGTGTATATAATAATTATAAATTATATTTTTTTTTCAGGTAACATCACAGGCTTCTATTTACTTGTTTGTTTTTCATAATATCAACAAGGTCTTTATAGATTGATATTTTGTTTGGTGTATATAATAATAACCTATAATGGTTTACTTTTATAAACTGTTGTTTGGATGGAAAGTTTTCTCATTGGCAATCACACCACATCTTCCTATATCGATATATTTTTCATAAATTTGACAATATTTTGAATAGTTGTGTGTAGAAAAAACACAAGTTATATGAGTATCCATTATTCTTTATTGCAAGATGAAAGACTTGTTAGGATCACAGTCAATTGAAAGAAAACGCTAATTACTGCTGATTAATGTTGATGTCTGAATTGTTTTAATATAATTATACCCAATAATCTTGAAAACTTGTAATAAAAACATAATCAACCTAGTTGTTTTATACTCATCTAAAGAAAATATTTTTTTATTTTTTTTTTACCGTACACCTTTAACATTATAATAAAAATCATAAACATTTATGAATTACTTTAATATATATCTTTATTTTTATTCCTTATAAATATTTTTTTTTATTGGGGCCGGATCGACTTTACATTTGGGCCGGATCGACGTGGGGCCGGATCGACGTGGGACGGATCGACTTGGGCCGGATCGACGTGGGGCCGGATCGACGCGAAAGCGATATTTTGATCACATTCTAAATAAGTAACAATAGATGTATCATTCCTATCTCATACTATACATTGATAGTAATGGTGTATTATATTAAGGTGGCTCGGTTGTCTTCCTCAATCTTTGATTTTGAAGTATCTGGTAACAATTAGTTTAGATCTTTAATGTTCATGTATGTTATTCATGCGTATGACTTTTCAATTTCATATAGAAAATTATGTATTTTATCATATTTACGATTGTATTTTCTCAAATAAAAAAACACAATTTGCCAAATAAAGGGATATAACTCAGATAAAGTAATTACATAAAGTGTTATGAACTTACCTATGTTAATATGTAGCAAGAAAAAAGGTCTGTCACCCCATTTCTTTCTTTTTCTCATCTAAAATCCTTTTATAAGAGCTATCTTTTCACATTGTATCTTAACATCCTATGGTGTAGCTTTCTTTTAATCACACTTCAACTTTAACCTGAAGCGGGACAGACGGCCGAACAGACGGACGGACGAACGCACGGGCGAATGGGCTCATAGACCGGAAAACATAATGCCCCTCTACTATTGGAGGTGGGGCATAAAAACCTGTCACCTTAATAAACAATCGTCTTTGATTTTTGTTGATTTTATTCTTTTGATAGGAAACAAAATACAGTACTCCTGTCAAGATTTATAAGACTACGAATTGGAACGAAGTAGATAAGCATTTACCATTTGAAGTCTTATCACAGCTTCTTGATGTAACCAGATTGTCGAAGTCTAAATCAGCACTTCTAATGAACAAGTAATTATGTTTATCTTCATATACTACAATAAGGTATACCAAAACGAAAGAGCAATGTACAAATAAATATAAATTGATGAAAAGTATTGTTTCTACAGAAAAAATTAATGATACGTAAATCGGAAATGTATTTCTACATTAAAATTTAATTAATAAAACAAAAGATGTGAAATGTCTCATTAATTTCTAGGAATAATTATGGGTGGGTTTTTTTTTTTTTGTTAAACAAATCTTATTAAAGACATTATTGTATTACTTTCATGCAATAAACCAAACACGTAAAACTCATCCAAACAACACAACTTTTAGGCACGAGGTAAAACGTTAAACTTTTGCAATTGCACCTTTAACCGGTTTTAACTGTATTCTTGGAGATAGAAGTAGTTTTTGACGAACACCAAAACTTGTATATTAATAATCATTAACATTAAAATCCGACTGGAATATAATGGGCCTTTCTTCTAGTAAATTCAAAAAAAAATATTGGAGTTGTATCTCCTTTAAATGTCTCATGAATCTTATATTGTTAAATTTTTGTTCAAAATCATTTAAATTATCGTAAAATTAATATGTATACATTGGTTTACATGGTTTGAACTAAACCTGTGAACAATTCTGATGAAATCCATCGGTACAGTATTTGGGATATTGCAAAGTTAAGACATATATGGTCTACATGTATATTCAATTCAAATACTATATATGGATATATTTCTAAAAGTATATATATTGTTTGCAGTGAAATTTTCCTAACAAAATGGGTTTACTATGATAACCTAAGTTCCTTTGAACATACACGTCACTTTTTATGTCTCAGTCAATATTTATAATAATGAGCTTGTTAATTTTAATTTACATTTTTACCACTATTACCAAATGGGAAATACTTTATTTTAGAATTCACACGACGAAATATTTATCTATTAAATTAAATCAAGGAAATCTTCTATTGACAGTTTTTAAAAATGTACCTACAAACACCACGTTATCTATTGGTTGATACTTCAGGATATGTGATTACATTTGACAAAATATTATTGTCACTGAAACTGATAAAAGGACGTAGATTGTGTGATAAAATACGGACAGAAATGTTAACAAGCATTGTTGTTATTAGAAATAGAAAAAAAAGATAATTTATATGTCAATAGTTATATTTGTAATTGACCTAAAATCAGACACAATTACTATAAGGTCAACAACAGGAAAGTAAACGAAGTTACACATCTTGAATTGTATTTCAATAACACAGAGTTTCAACAAACAAAATATTTTTTTTTTCTAGCACTGAATACATTTTTATCGTCATCAACACACCTTAAACATAGCCGGTATTTTATGAATAATCGATCATGAAATTCTACAATTCGAGAAACATTTTATATTGTACAATTTTAACATGATTTGTCCCCACTGTTTTAACGTGTATGTGTACGGATAATGCGTTATCGATATTTCTTGTCATATCATTTTAAAACTGTTTCAAATAAGGGGATTCATCTCCCTCTGTATAGCTACAAGTCGGTGCACTGCTTTGTCTACACTTTTTGTCCCTTCTGGTTTCATCAGCCCTTTAATATGTTCAGAAAGTTTTGGGTTTTAATATTTTGGCGTCATAATGGGTCAAAAGGTACCTCCGTGCAATAAAAATTATAACCGTTAATGTAATATTATGAACAATAAACAAACTAGTCATTACTTTCATAAATACGCATATTGAAATAATATGAAGAATTATATTTTGAGTGTAGACAGCTCTTACATTGGTATAATAAGTTCGATATGGATAGCTGTTATCATCAAATCATTATAAAGCAAGTACTGTTTGCAGTCAATATTTAGATAAACAAATACGGCAAATTCAATACTTTACTGTTCTTTACCTACAGTCAATTGATTTTTTTGATTTTTTTGGGATATTTCAGGTTGACACGAGAAACTCTATTTTACAGTTTTTGCTACACTTTTTTTTTTTGTTATTGATGAGTACACAAGCTTTAGTATTTTCAAATTGGCAACAGAAGCAAGAAATCAATATCCAAAGATTTTCCAGGAAATAGTAAGTTTTTTCCAAAGAATATTTTTGCTCATGAAAAATGTTTTACATTGTTGCTCGTATATCCAGTTTTATACTTTGGCAATGGTGCCTTTAGATTTATTTTGCTGAAACATACCTCTAGCTCAATGGCAATTGCTTTAAATATATTGTTGCGAGAACACAATACACAGAAACGTGGCTATACTTACAAAGAAGGACATAGATTTTCGATTAGGCAAAGCCCGATTTAAAAATGCCCGATCAAAAACTAACCATTTATACTTTTTTCAAATAAAAGAAATATAAAAAACCCCGCTTTAATTTATCTTTTAAAACAAACTCAGTTTCTGTGCCTTCAAAATGAACATACATTGTGTCTCACATTGACCTGCTAATCTATATTCATTGGTAATTAAAGTAAAAGCCGTTTGAATATCTATCGTCGAACCATTCGCCGAAAGTTGAGACATTATGCATGTTTTGCTTTTAATGATTTTCTTTTTTCTTACATCCCAGCTCCTTTGTTCTAACAGGGGTGATCTGAGCCGGATCACCCCAACCAGATCACCCCAGTTTAAGTTTCTTTGTTATGCATGCTTTCCTTTGTTCTGTAACATTTTGGCGGGAATGTCAAATCCAGTATAAAACTTATAATTACTTATACGGAGAGGACTATCTATCAAAATTCACGTAGAAAAACCAGTGTATATGCTGGGATTCGAACTCAAGACCTTTAGCATATCAAGCCACGACACTTACCACTACACCAGGACGACTCGATACGAACTATCAGAAATTTAACATACTTAAAGGAAGCAAGATATTTTTATAACTGGGGCGAGTTGACTTTTATTCAGTGGGGTTTAAACCCTTTTCGTTAAATAAATGAGTTGTCAGACTGATTGTTCAATTTGATTTTACACTTTTTTAAAGTTAGGCGAGTCGGTTACAAGAGTTGGGCGATTTTTTTCATAAAGTGGCGATATAGTGTGGACCTATTAGCCTGTGGGGCGAGTTGACATTGTTTGATATCAACTCATCGTGTTAGGGGGGTCATAAAGGGTATACATCATATAGTAATATATAAAGTATATTATAATGGTTGTGTGGCGTTCTAAACTAGATTTTATGAATTGAAAATGGTTTTTCGTCTAATCTAAAACAGCTGGGATGTAAAATAGTTATCCCATTCGGACTTGGTGTGTCAGTGTAAGATCACCCTCTGGCCTCTGGCCATCGGGATGATCTTACACTGACACACCGCGTCCTTAAGGGATAACTATTAAATAAACATAGATCTGTTAACCCATGTATAATTTTATATTCATTTACTAATTGCAATGTTCAAAACAATATATTTATAGAATAGTTTTTTACGGCTTGATACATCTTGTTGGTTTATTTATTCAATTGCTTTCTAGATATATCCTGCCTTTCCAAAATAAGAAGCCAATAAATAAATCAATCTACCTGTTGAAAGGTTGTTTAATATGAGTTGAATTGTTTTGTAGCCCAAATAAAATGTTTGTCTATGGGTTTTATAAAACTATGGATGACATAATATATGATATGGTTCGAATCATAATGAGGCATGGTTTAATTCAGGAAATCAAAAATGAAATAGTTTCTTATCTAATTTAATTGTTGTTTACAAATGTGTATTATAAACCAAAAGGTGTGTATTATAAACCGCAAAATGTATATTATAAACCACAAGGCGTATATTATACACCGGAAAGTGTACCGAATACTCAATACAAGTTTAAAGATCTGTTATTAATTTAGTACCACACGATAGAGGAATCAGATAGTTCTTGTGATTACCATGTAATTATTGAATTAAAGGTCGTGCTTAAGAACACAGTTTTCTATATTATCTTTGAACAACATACAATCATCTTATCAACTTATCAGTTGTTTTTCGATTTATGAGTTTGACTGTCCCTCTGGTATCTTTCGTCCCTCTTTTATCAATCAATCAATCAATTCAATAATCTTATAGTAGACGACAAACGAGATTAAAACTAAAAATAAAACAATTGGTATGGTTGTTAATAAATATCCTTTCAAGATCAGCTGTGCATCCTGCTTTTTTGCTATTATACATGACTGAACAAACCACAACAAGGGGATTGCAACTTCTATTATTTTATTTTTGTCATTTCAGACTGATTATGAATTTTGTTACCTGTTAATACAATACCACCTGGAGAGCAATCATTTGTACGATGCAATTGACTGAGGAGCTGAAAATAAATGTTTATTTGAAATATAGTCCAGTAATGTCAATCTAAAGTTCATTTTCATAATTATCTTTTAAACTTTAAAACTAATTTTTCGTTAGATTGCTGTCTTATGGATAAATATTCTTCATATTCTAGTCACTGTGTAATATTGTACTGTAAAATGTTCTTTTATCAAATGCAAATGTTATGGTATTAAATTGTTTAAATGTTAAGTAAATACTGACTCCGTCAAACTATAAAATGACAAATAGTTACCACAAATGTAACAAACACCATCTCTGATGGGTTTCTAGCTGAACTGATAAGAACGACTATACACTACCTGTATTATGCAAGTGTGAATAAAACACCTTGATGATGTATGTCTATACAAATATAGCATGCTTCCTTCAAGGGGTATTTGCAAACAATAACGATTGAGAGGAACGAATTGCCATAGCCTTTAATGGAGTGAAATTTGTTTATCTCGAAACCGATATTTCCGTCAATTATAGTTATTTTTATTTTTTCCACTGATCGAGTATATTTGGAAATGGTTTATATAGGTTTAAACATTAGTTTGATAAAACTTCTCAATACATTCACGTTCTGGTGTGTTACAAATACATCGGAAGTGGTTATGTGTTGTTGTATATATCTCAATTCATGTAAATATTGATATGCTGTAGATTTGATTAGCAATTAAAGCAGGTTCAGGAATCTGATGTACAGTAGTTGTCGTCTGTTTATGTAGTTTATACATGTTTCCAGTTTCTCGTTTTTATATAGATTAACCCGTTAATTTTCCAGTTACAATGATTTTACTCTAGTGATTTTTGGGGCCCATTATAGCTTGCTGTTCGGTGTAAGCCAATGCACCGTGTTGAAGGCCGTACTTTGACCTATAATGGTTTACCTTTATTAATTGTTATTTGGATGGATAGTTGTCTCATTGTTACTCATACCACATCAACCCACCATTCTTTCTTACAATGTTCTGTTGCAGGAATATGACTGTTGTAAAAATAGTTCGTTTCCATGTATGTAAGCGGGTTTTGTTTCACTTCAGTGCTCCTGTTCATTTGATTTCCTCTTATAGTTGATGTGTTGTCCTTGGTTTTTATTGTAACGATTTATGACCTTTTAACGTAGGTATACAGTTTCAGTTAAATCACTTCATGACTAGAACAGTGGTATACTACTGTTGCTTTTATTTAGCCAATCGAAAAAATTCGAATGAGGAAATAGTCAATCTTTCATAAAAAAAAATATTTATGCATTGTGTATGATATTACTTGCGTGTGATCTGCATATGTAAAGAAATAATGATTCGCTTCCTTAAAATTCTGAAGTATTTTAAAATCAAGTTAGGGAAAACAATTGAGTGACACATATGTGTTACGTGTACTGATGTGTAAGAGTTACGACGTGATGATTGCTAGCACTAATAAATTTTGGTTGTACGAGCCGACTTTCTCCTGCAAAATTTGTTGAGACAAAAATAACTTCAACCCGGATCTAATGAAAGTAAATTATCAGATGGTAAAGATTTGTATAAAACTAGATGCTATTGTTTTAGAATATTTTGTTGTGTTTAGTTTTGCGATTCTATGATAACTGTATTTTAGAGTTATATGTTTTAACTAATAAATTGGTGTATTTTATTGTATATTCTTGAATTTGCCTTTTGTTTTTTAACTGATTGATTACACAAGAAAAGGGTAGAAAATGGAAAACAACACGTTTAATCATTTATTGCGATGGAAGCGCTTTTCTGGATTGATCTTTATCAGGAACGCCCAAAGCCAAACATTTGAAATTCGAAGATGTACCGAAAATCGTTCAAGAGCTAAATGTCAAAAATACCCAAAACTAATGGCCAAATTCATCTAAAGCCAACTTTGCCTGAGAGAGTTTAAACCTTAGTTTTATAAAAATTTCAAAATTTATAAACGGACAATTTTAGTAAAGCTTGTTAAATCATGTCAATACCAAAGCACTGACTACTGAGCTGATGATACCCTCGGGAACTGATAGTCCACCGGTAGACATACGTCGAAACACTTGTTTTATACACCAGCACTATATGGTGCCTGTCCCGTTGCAGAGGCATTGTCAGTGGCTTTTAGTAAGCTTTCTATAATCACTTAACTTACTTAACAAACGATATAATCACCTATCTTGTAATGAGCTATGTTTGTTTGGCGCTTTTGTGTAATTACCTTATGTAAAATTGACGTCCAAACCAATTACCTTTTTGTTATAATTGGATAATGTCAAAGACTAATGTTTCTTTCTGACATTATTTGTTTCAAATATTTAATAACTATATTTCCATCAAGTTTGTCCAAGTTAAGAACTAATAATATCAAAGGCACACATTATGTGTGTTTCTCTGTCCCATATTTTCTCCCATTTATTTGTGTTGTAGTCCTGTCATGTAATCTTGTCATTTTAATGTTATTATTAACTTAGCCGTAACGTGGGAGGTTTGGCATCAATGGCATGCCACAAAACAAGGTTCAACCCAACATTTTTTCTAAAAATGTTCTGTACCAAGTCTGGAAAATGGCCATTGTTATATTATAGTTCGTTTCTTGTGTGTTACATTTTAATGTTATGTTTTTGTTGTGTCGTAGTTATCTTATATTTGATGCATTTCCCTCAGTTTTAGTTTGTAACCCGGATTGTTTTTTTCTCTATCGATTTATGAATTTCGAACAGCGGTATACTACGTTTGCCTTTATTTAGGTACATGTTTGCTGTTTCGGTTTTTATACATCCTCGGTTTTCAAGTATTCTGCTTTGAACGTTCCCGGTGAAGGTGCATCTAGAACAACTTAATTTAAAATGATTAATGTTTATTCTATTGGTTCCATTAAGAATTCTTATACTTACTTATTTGATTTATTAGGGTTTAAATAATGAGTTTTCTTTATTGTTACAAATAGACTAGCACAACATGTAAGAAAAAAGGTATACAGAGTGGCATATTCACACAAAGGAAGTATTAAATAACAAAACAACAATTGAATATATGATGGTTAATGTAAATTGAACATAGATAATTATCTTACAACAATGGAATTAATTATTTTTTCTATAAAAGGTGCCAAGGGACTCCAGTATTTGCTATATTCCTCTAAAGAGAGGTTTTTGGATAAATATATTTTTCTAAGTTCAAGTATTTCTTTAAATAGAATTTTAAAGCATTTAAATTTGGCAAAACTTCTTGAAGTTTTGTTCGGTAAATATAGTATTGTGTAAGCAGAATAATCTTATTTTTAACATCATTCAATTTAACATTTTCGTAGATACCAAATAGAATAATCATAATATTCAAAGGCAGTTCAACATTTGTCATTTCAAAAATCTGGATGCTTAGTGAATGCCAGAGACTTGCGACCCTTGGACACCTCCAAAATGAATGTTCTATGGGCTATTGTCCTTCTTTGCAAAATGTAAATATGTTGCTATTATTTATTTCCATCTTGTAAAGTAGTGAGTTAGTTCCTCACATTTTATGGATAATGCTATATTGGAACCAGCAAAGCTTAGTGCTTCTAGTATATTTCATACATGAAGTGTGTATTTTTTTTTTCGAGTTTATACCAGTCATATTAAGATGGTTCTCCCATTTTCCTGTGGAGCAAAAGTTTTCTCTAATTCGATACTTTGTACATGTCATTTGACCCTGTTTTAATTCAAAAATAATACTTATGTTAAAAGGTAGTATTGCTTCAGTTTTTCACTATATTACTTCAATATTGATCGTGTTTACCCACTCATTAAGCGAGAGTGCTACTCCATAATAATGTATAACTTTTGGCCTAAATTGATATAATTTATGGAAATTTTGAAATGAAATAACTTTGCCCTGATAATCTAACACTGTCCGAATTCCGGCGTTTTCCCAGCTTTTATAGTAGCCTCTTGAACCACCAATTTCCCCCCACCCATTTAAGATAAGATAGAATATCACCATTACATCTTGGTTTTCTAATTTTATTTAAGGTTGTTCAAGCATCAAATCCCTTTTGCCAAAATTTATTTGATGACCTTTTGATAAGCCCAATATCACTTAGTTCAATAAAAAGTATTTGCTCCATAATAGAGACTAACCTCACCCACTTTGAATTAGAGTTATACAGCCGTCTTACCCATGTAAGTTTCACTTCCTGTATAAATGCTTTTAAATTAAGCATATTTAAACCACCACTATAATAATCTTCAACTAAAAGATCTCGCTTGACCTTGTCTGGTTTATTATTCAAGATAACAGCTTACATTATATTTGTTAAAGTACGTAAAATATTCTCACCTGGACTAGGAATAGACAGAAACCGATGATTTAATTTAGATATTACCAAAGGTTTTGAAATGGTAATCTTTTAGTACTGCAACTGACATCGAAAAAGACGCTTAGTTAACGAGTTTAATGGTCCGGAATAACACACGGCTGCAAATTGTTTTAAATGATAGAATAATATCTATATTTTAATTTCCGTCGGGTCGTAAAAGGTTTCTATGGTCACATTTTTGTATTTTATCCCTTTAATGGGGTACCCCTCAATTTACGGTTTTGGGTAGTTACCTTAAAATCCAAAAATATATTTTTTGGATAAATTTCCCGCTATTTTCGTAAATATTTTCTATGCACATATCATCAAGGATCATCGGAATGATGAAGACATAAATATAATACCATCTCCAAGTAAAACTTTCAAACTTAAAGTTGGTTGTTTTTTAGATAGAAATTTAACGCGTTTTTCTTTGAAAACGAGAAAACGTATGATTCAAAAATCGTATTTGACATTTGAGAGGACAACACATATTATTTCGATACTGCATGCAAATTTTGTTGGGCAAATTCCATACAATTTTGTCAAAAACTCAAAAACAAAAACATCATTTTGTACCTTTTTTAATTACTGAAATTTCCTATCCGTCAATCAGCTCCACCATTTATTTTTTCCTTCACCATCAATTTCATAGTTTCGATGTGATTATGTAGATTTTGTAGGAGACGTTAATTCATTTTTGAGTGATTTGAATATATATAGTAGTTCTTTCGTGTATTTTCTGTAAATAAGTTATATTTTTGTTAATAAAATTTTGACTTTATATAAAAGTTAACAAAGTCCTTCGGATAAGAGGTTTTTCCGGATAATGACTAGAGTTGACATTGTGTGAAAATACATTGTATGTCAATGTGTAACCTCAGAGCAATTAATATGCATGCAAGTGGTCTGGGGAAAAGTACTACTGAAGATTCGCAGAGATTTGGTGTGTGACAAGGTGATGCTTAAAAACAACTTCTCTTAATATTCTGCTTTCAGTGGGCAAATCATCAGTGATGTTATGAGACTTACACCAGAAGGCAAAATTGGTGCGTCTTTAAATTAGATTGATTGATTGATTGTTGTTTGCTTAACGTTCAGTGACAAATATTTCATGCATGTTCAGGACGAGAACAAGTTAACAATAAAAACAATAGGTAGGTTTTGTCATAATAGAGGCCATTCGGGATGATGATCGGGAAAATTTAGACTGCCACTGGAAAATAATGGTATATTGGATTGGGACAGAAATTTTCCATTGCAACATGCCATCTACGGACTCCTCAAAGAGTTGATGCAAGGGTTTTTAACGTGCAAAGAACGTAACACTCACTTTACACGAGGCATCGGACTTAACGTCCCCATTCTGACCGGACGTGACTGCGAACTTGATACATCCCGCACAGCCAAAAGGACGCCCCACTTCGTTTTACTGCCGGTCGGGAGAAGACCAAGTGATCATGTTTCGTTTCCCCAGTCACCCTTGGGGAACTTTAAATTAGAAACAACAGAAATCCATATATGTGATCAAACTGATCGACATGTATCCTCACAACCTGACACTTTGATACGATCTCGCGCTCAGTTTCTTCCTTGTAGTTTGGATATGAAAACAGGGTTTTTGTGTAAAAGACAAACCTTTAAAAAAAAAACCAGAAAACTACGCAATTCAGACACAGTGGGGCCAAGGGATATGAAATATAGAGTTTAGCTCTGAACTCAATTTAGGGGATGCCATATCTGCTGCAGGAAAATTGAAGTCTATGTTAAGACTTTCAGAATTACACCAAGGTGTGTCTGAAAATATCAAGGATACATTAAAAGAAGAACAATTACTTCACCCTGCCACCAGTGCTCTTATGAGCGATGTCCTCGTTTTGATATTTCTATGGAAATGATGCCCGCATAGCTTGTTAATATATATAGGAAGATGTGGTATGAGTGCCAATGATACAACACACCATCCAAGTCACAATTTATAAAAGTAAACCATTATAGGTCACGGTCCAGTCTTCAACACGGAGCCTAGGCTCAAAAGTTCATTTGTTTGTTAATTGATGAAAAATAACACAAAGCGCTTCTGAACCGTATATTTTCCTTAAAGATAACAAAAATTCGTAAATATATGGCTATTACAAAATCAATCGTTTCTGTAGCAACATTCGCCCCATTACATTTGGGATTGGCAGTGCAGATACATCATGCATATGCATATGGGAATATGGGTCACGAAAATTGATCAAAACTTTGTACTCACATTTCTTTTGTGTTTCCTATGCAAAGGTAAGACTATATCTGACGAGTTTGACCGAATCATGACGGTATTTACGCTCCAGATAGCATTTGTACTCAAAAACTGCTTTGCTTTGAACAAACTCTGTCCTGCGCCGAACTTGTTCTTATAAAAAAGGGAAGTGTCTTGTAATGCTAATACGCGTACTGAATCCGCATATGATGACTAAGAGATTAATTCATGTCCCTATTTTATGAATACTTGAACTATTGTGTGTCGCTTTTAAAAGTTATAAAAGGATCATGACTGATTTTGAATTACAACATTAGAAAATTGGCATTGCATTGTATAATTTTTCATCCTTCCCTTAAAAAAATAATGAGTTAACTTTTTTACCAGGATTATCCCACTAAAAAAATGATCATGCACCAAACTGACTTTGCTTTACACTCAATTTTTTTTTTTTCAAACCTCGCATTCGCCTCGGGTGACTATGGTATATTTTGTGTTATAACTGCTCTGTCCAGACTTTGCACAATATGTATTTATCTATAACTAGATAATAATTTTCACAAAATACACAACCTTTAAGATGCAAAATTAAAAACACTGTTTCAGCGCTTGAATTTTGTTTTTTT
This sequence comes from Mytilus galloprovincialis, assembly GCF_965363235.1. Classification (NCBI taxonomy): domain Eukaryota; kingdom Metazoa; phylum Mollusca; class Bivalvia; order Mytilida; family Mytilidae; genus Mytilus; species Mytilus galloprovincialis. The sequence goes on from NC_134844.1 coordinate 7,489,311, forward strand.
CAAAGATAGAAAAAATATTGAAATAATTTGATAAACTGGTGTTTTATACTTTAGAAAATAATTCTGTCATATATTTTAGTGAAATACTATACACAATATGAAAGTTTATGGATGTGAAAAGGCCAAGGCCACTTCTTCTTTTGCTATGTCTTAAATGGAAAAAAAATCAGAAGGTTCCAAATCAACGCCATTTTGTAATGGCAGCTTTTCATATAAGTAGTCAAATTTGTCGTTTCAACATCGTTTATAGCATATGCTTATGATTGAATCGTTTTTGTAGCATTCTATTGAATAAATATCAGAATATTTCTCCTTTTTGTCCTTGTGGTTGAAATGTTGATAATTTAAGGTCTGACCTTTGACCTCAATTTCACAAAATTGTGACCACTCTGAATTTTTACGACCCAACTTTTCTTATTGTACACGTTTTCTTCTTTCCATCGATATACAATTTAGGTGTGTGTTCTTCCGGACCATTAAAGTTTTAAAAAATGAACTCTGGTTGCAGTACTATTTCCAAAAGGGGAGAAATACTGTTTTGACCATGTTTTCAAAGTGTCGTCTATATTATCTAAAACTGGCCTATAATTCAAATCAATCGTTCTATCTAGGTCAACTGAAAATGTAATTACAGGGAGCTTAAATGTACTGTAGCCCCATTTCAATCCCCATTTTACACAAAATTAATCTTGGCTATGTTTTTTTGCTACCTATCCAAATAACACATGTTTTTTCTATAATAATCTGAAATCACGAAATTTCAGTACTAAATTGGGGAACACGGAGACATTCATCGAGCGATTCTGGCGAGCCATCTAATATCAATGATGTATTATCTGCATATTGAGAAAGTACAATTTCTGTATACCCTTTAAACCCTTACTATTTCATACCAAAATGCCTAATATTTCTGCTCCATAGCAATAAAATATAAGGGGATACAGGATCGCCCTATCTACAGCCTCTCTCTACAGTTACGAATTCAGAGAGTTTTGTGTCACTGCAGCTGTTATGTTGCTATAAAAGGTTTTAACCCAGGATATAACTGATTTACAAAAATTAAGATATCGTAATGTATCATAAAGAAAGGACGAAGATAGGGAATCAAATGCCATCTCAAAATCAATAAGCAAGATAATTCATAGAATATTATTTTCTTTAAAATGTAGAATACTATATGTCAATCGACAATTTTTGCCTATATATATAAATCTACCTGAAATAAAACTCCGTTTGGTCAGAGCTTATTACCTTTGACAAAACAGATTGTATTCTCTCTTTTATACAGCTTGATGCCAATTTATATGTAGAATTTAGAAGAGTTATAGGTCTTCAATTTTAAGGAAATGGTTTTGGCTTACCTTCTTTCGGAATATATGAAATCACTACCTGCCTCTGAGTGACAGGCATTCGAACCTTCCCATATCCAAAATTTATAGATCTAAGCACCAATTACCAATATCAATTAAAAACAAATCTGCAGTATCACCATCAGATCCAGGGCTGGTGTTATATTTCATTCTCTTTAATGTTGCAGTTAATTCAGAAAAACTAATATATCCCTCTATTCTATGCTTTTCATCCTCGCTCAGCTCCGGTATATCATCAACATAATTGTCCCGTGTTAAATCAACTCTTTTCAAAGTTTCTCATACCAAACTCTTGTCTGATTTAAGAGTCCTACTACTATAACTTCAATTTTTTAAGTAAGTTTTTGAATAGTGTTATGAACACAACTTCTTGTTTCCAGATTTAAAAAAAGTTGGTAGGTTTTTCTCCTTTTTCAATCCACTGACTTCTTGACCTAACATATTGGTCCTGAACCTTATATTGTCTATACGTCTTAAGTTCTGCTTTTTTCTGATCAATCTCTTCCAGATTTTGTTTCTGTTAGTGCAATTTAATCTAATTATTTAATTTAAAATAATCTCATTTTCATTTTTTTAAGAGGCATGCAAAATAGTTTTTCTGCGAATTTTTGTGAGTACATTTCCAAAAAATAACTGGTCATCAGTGGTAAATTCATTTCTATATATCTTGGCGGCTAATTTTCTTTTAACCATACTTATGAGGGTTTGTTTTATCCTTTTAACATAGTCAGTATCATGAAGAAGGGACTTATTAAACATTCAAAGGCCTTTGCCGTTTATAAATGCATTCATCTTAAAAGAAAATATCACTGGTGAATGATCAGACCTGTAACTATTATCAATTTCAAAATCACTAACAAAGTGAAAAATGTTTTTAGAAATCAGAAAAAAAAGTCTAAAAGAGATTGTTTCAAGAATACAAAATATATATATAAATAATTTCTCTATTTTCTATTCAACTCGTTTTATTCCTTTTCTGATATTATTTTTATTTGATCAACGTGTGGTTCTTTTGATCTCAGTTTTGTAAGGAATTAAGTCAAAATTCGATAAGACGTCAATTGTTTTGCTTTTCTATCAAATTTTAATTGTGACGTCAATCAAAAGGAGACGCATTGTGTGTGACGTCACATAGAAAACATCGGTTTGCAGTTAAAGATTCCTACAAATCGTCTTAGAAACAGATTTTACCAACAAATCTTGTGCAACACGATATGTATCGCCTTTCTAAAGTTGAATTTTGAATATTAAAAACGCTCAGTCAGCCTCACGTCTATAATTTGAAATTTATTATCAAATGGATAAATATCGTTGTACACTCAATGCAGTGGACGAATCTATCTACGACAGATTTTATACATTTGATATATTTTAATAAATGAAAGTTTTCACTGGTTCAGACGTTTCTGTGGCTCCATCTTACATTGATTTTTAAGATCCTCTACGATAAATGATTTAGGTGATCTGTAATAGTCATTCTTCATGCCTTATTTATCATGTATGTGAAACGAAGCTAGATAAAAAAAAATGACGAGGAAGGTTATACCCGGCCACCGAATGCTTGTTTTTTGTCAAGACTGGATGGTTGAGTGGTCTAGTACGCCGAGTATAGTGAAAGGGCATTTGTATGGAAACCCGGCCAGGAAATAACAAAACATTTGTTTCCGCAAATTTACAGATGTAACATTGTTGGGCTTATTTTTAGACGAATCATATATATAAAGAGCCTAGATGGTCAATTGGTCTAGCACGTCGGGCATAGTCGGGCTTATCTCAGTAGCATGAGTTTGAGGCCTGACCAGGGAAGAATACAATTTACAGAACTTTGTTGGGATGATATATAGACGAATTATATTACGTATTATTGCATGTGGATATAAATATATGACCACAATATATATGAACACATTAACACGACTGGTTGTAGATCAGACTAACACAGACAGTTGACTTCATTCTCACTTGTGGTGTTTTCTTGCGGGTTTTTTTTTATCAATTGTGCGCTTTTTAATCTCTATGTTTTTCTTAACGTGTAAACATGCTTCCATTCTCAATTTTATTTTTATGGATTTTATCGTCTCAATTGTTTAAAACTTGTAATTAGGAGCCGTTTATATCTGACTTTACGGTATTGAGTATCCTTATTGATGAAGGTTGTATGCGGATCTACAGTAAGCATTTTTTGATAACACTGTCGTCATGTCAAATCTTCTTATTATCATATAACTTATGTTAGAATAATTGACTAACGTACAACAATAGTCTGGGTATCACTGTTTCGCTATTTACATTCCAGGAAAAAACTAAAGTTAGGTTAGAGGAAGACTAAATAACTGTAGCTATAAATATAATCAACGTTTAACATCATTATAATGATATAAATTTGGCTTCCAAAAGTACGTTTCTGAGTTACAAAATAAGGTTTTTGCCAGGAGAGATAAATTATTTCCGCACTTTGACAATCATTTTTAGACGCAAAAGAAATTGAAAAAGGTAAATAATAACTTTGGTTGCCGGAATGCATGTTAAGTGGAGACCTGCACATGTATGAATGTCAATAATGTTGTTTATAAGGTCTTATCGTATTGTTGAGGCTACCTTAATTTAACGATATAAAAGTCGTGTTCAAATTGTGATTTTGTACATGGTATAACAAGTTTAGAAATATGATATATGTTATAATTTGTACAATGCCAAATTACAAGTTATAACATTTACAAAAGTACATCAAACATGTTATAACATATGCAAACTATTGCTTAAAAATGGTTTTAACTTGTACAAAATTTGAAGAAGAAGAAATATGCTTCTATTATTATAACATAGTACTTTTTATTGGTTCAATAATATTTTCATCTTTTTAAAAAGTGTTCATTCATGATTATCTGTTTTGTCCTTTTTAAACAGTGAAAAAACTATTTAAATAGTTTTAATAATTATTAGTATATGTAAGAGAATGATTAAGTACGAGTAATAGCGATCTCAATTACAATCTTAGAATATTTCAAAGTGCTCAAGGCTCAAATTATCTCTTATTCTTTCGTATATTTCCAGTTCTAATCATTAAATTAAAATTTGAGATACAACTTATTTTTGTTTTTACAGCCATTATGAAAGTCAAGTCCTTTACTTCAGCTATTCGTTTACCGTTTCACAGGAGATATCGGAATTAATTCCTTATGTCGTAACTACAACTCCTTCCCTTTTCACGTTTGTGACCTACAAAATTATACTATTTACCGGATTTATAATAACTTGGGCAACACGACGGGTGCCACATGTGGAGATGTTTACCCTTCTGGAGCACATGAGATCACCCCCTCCCCTAAGTTTGTTGGTGGGATTCGTGTTGCTTATTCTTTAATTTTTCTATATTGTGTTTGTCTTTTTTCTTTTTTGGTCATGCCGTTGTCAGTTTATTTTCGATTTATGAGTTTGACTGTACCTTTGGTATCTTTCGTCCCTCTTTTACTATGTGAGGGAAATGTTTGGTATTTGAAGTTTGTTTCTAAATTCAACTTTTAGTTAGTTTTACAAAATGTAATCATCTATTCCTTCAAGCTGATAAATGTGCTTCGGGCAATTTGTAACTCATTTGTACAAACTCTTTGATTTGAACTTAATGTAGGCCTAACACAATATGATAATCCCTTGTTAAAAACGTGTTTTAATTCGTTCTTTGCAATTAGGACCACCAAAAACTCACAATTAGATTGAACGAAAACACTCTGCTACATGTATATTCTAAATACTTTTAAAAAAATTAAACACATGTAGTCCAAAAACATTATTCAGTATTCTCACGTGATGAATTAAAATTGTGAGCTAATTTTTTTCCTCAGAAGGCAATAGTAAACTATCCTCATACTTGTTGAAAATTAAGCCGCAAGTGCAAGTGGATAGCTGGGAACTTTTTGAAAATGAAATCCTTGATATGTCAAGGAAAGATTCCTCTGCAAACAATACCCTGTTTTTAAAAGAGAGGATATAAATCTTGAACACCGAAATAACATTTGATTGGTGAAATGATCTTATTAATCATGAAATAATAATAATGTGATGCATAAGATATGCATTAGTTATATGCTCAAGGCCAAGAACGTTGAAGAGCAGATTCAATAATTCCATAGTTATTTGTAATTAATCGTGGTCCAATGAAAATCATTTTCTCTTTCTGGCTTTTAACGAATATGCATTGGACATATTGCTTTTATTTTTGCATGTAAAAAGGAAGAAGGGGTATAATTCTGAATATTCAGGCATTAGTCTTAAAACTATCAGATGAATTATTGTTATAATTTGTTGCAATTGAGTAAAATATGATATTATTAAACAGCAGCACACTGGTGTTGGCAATTAAGGACTGCATAAAACATAAACAAACATGAATATGCATTATGTTTATATAAGCCATGAACCTTCAAGAATAAAACAAATCTGAAATTTTGTGATCACTTTGCTCTTTAGAAAAAACAATTCTGAGCCTTTGATTATTGTTCCTTATTATTCTTGAAGTAATTTTGAATGTATATGCTGCTTGACTGAATCTGATTTATAATTTTGTACAAGTTGAAAACACTTTGAAGCGATCTTTTGTACATGTTATAGCATTTACAAGGTACTTTTGTACATGTTATTACATTTACAAGGTACGTTTATACCTGTTATAACTTTTTTTTGCATTATACAAGTTATAACATGTACAAAATCGCAACTTGTACACGACATTCATATAAAAGCATCCATCAACCAAATGCGATTATACAAGTTACACAATATTTCTATACATGTTATAACATATACAAAATGGCAATTTGTACACTACAAAGATATTAAAGCATAAATTAACCAAATGGGATAAAAAGAAGATAGGTAAAAATACAAACAAAAAAATCCGAAAAACATATTGAAAACTTCATCGGTTATTCAAAGGGCAGTTATACAACACGTTACGCTATTTTGATGGACAATCACTTAGTAGTTTGTATTTCGTAGTATGACACATTCAAACCACATCAAGTGATGGTACAAGTACTAAATGTGAAGTAACCATAAGGAAGTTTATTTCGACACAAACTTCAATAAATCCGGAAATATCTACTTAACAAAATGTTCCTCGTATATTAGTATATGTTCAATGAAAAATATTGATGAAAGAAACTATGGATTTTTATACAGCATTTTTGTCACTGTGCTTTTTCGTGAATGTGAATTGTCAAGACGTTCGAGTAGGTATGCATTGATAAAATATAGTATTTTCTTTAAACTGAATTCGGTAATTTCAAGATGTCAAATAATTAAAAGGAACCTAAAAAGTAGAGCACTAAATATGTGAAATACAGGAGTGAAGGCTGTTGGAAAGTGAAGGGCTAGTGTTTAAATATTCATTTTGAATAATTTAGCTAATCTGCAATCACTTCCTTCCTAACTGGCCGAGTGGTCTAAACACTGGACATAATGCAGGCGTAAACCGATAGCACAGGTTCGAATCTCGGCTAGAAAAGAAAATATTGTGAGGAAGAAAATTTGCAGATTAAACATTGTTGTGCTGATATTAAGAGTAATTATACCCCTCTACAACGAAATTTGTGCTGCATGCACACGTATACAATTTGCGGATTTTATCCAACGCGACCAAAGGTTTGAACGTTGTTTTCAATTTAGACTTATTTATATTTATTTGGTTTGGACTTGTATTATATTTTCCCTCCGGTTTATATAATTCGTTTATCCTATTTCGAATCTTTACAATTCAAGTGTCTATCCTTAATTGAGGTATATTCTATGGCCTTTCAAATACTTTTTCGATCCCTAACATCACTGAAGAGACATTAATTGTCGAATTCTGTTTGGTGTTATATTAATATAAAGGTCCATTGTTTACATCTTTGTAATTAATTTATTTGGCAATCGTTTTTGCCAGTCTGCATGGTTTAATAACATCAGTTGTTCGACCTGTTAATGAATTGCGTTTTGTTAAAATATACTTTTTCATTCTTTTTGGTACTTTTGAAACATGTTGTTTTGAGCTGTATTTAGACCCTCTACAACGAAATTTGTGTTGCATGCACACGTATAAAAATTGCGGTTTTTATCCAACGCAACCATAGGTTTGAACATTGTTTTCAATTTAGACTTGTATATGTATATATATTCACACATGAGTCTAAACATGTGCACAATGAATAGAAAATGGTAATAAACGAAGACGGTATTGAAAAATATTTAGGTTAAACAAACAGCCTTCTTCCTTGTTAATAATTTAACAGTTCTAGACGAACTGGTACTTATTGAATTTCATGTTTGGTCCTTTTTATACACTTATATATATATATATATAACTCGTCTAAACATCAACCCAACAATGTTAGATCTGTAATTTTGCTTTCGCAAATTTTTGGTTCTTCCCTCGCCGGGATTCGAACCCATGCTACTGTAATATCGTGACACCAAATCGCCTGCACTGCAGCCGTCCCGCTAGACCACACGACCACCTGGGTTCTTAAAAGTAGAGCTTTCGCTGGCCGTGTGTTACCTTTCCACGTCAGTTTTAATCTAGCGGCGTACTGCAGTACATGATATATAAGGCATGAAGATGTTATTGTTACAGATCAGCTAAATTATCTATAGTAAAGGATCCTACAAATTAATGTAAGATACAGTCACAGAAAATAATTATATTTATAAGTACGTCTGAGTCAGTGACAACCCTACAACAGATGTATTCATCGGATCGCCATCAATGATGGTGATACATGGCTGTGTACATAATGTATATACAACTCGTCTAAACATCAACCCAACAATGTTAGATCTGTAATTTTGCTTTCGCAAATTTTTGGTTCTTCCCTCGCCGGAATTCGAACCCATGCTACTGTAATATCGTGACACCAAATCGCCTGCACTGCAGCCGTCCCGCTAGACCACACGACCACCTGGGCTCTTAAAAATAGAGCTTTCGCTGGCCGTGTGTTACCTTTCCACGTCAGTTTTAATCTAGCGGCGTACTGCAGTACATGATATATAAGGCATGAAGATGTTATTGTATATATACAACTCGTCTACTAAACATCAACCCAACAATGTTAGATATGTAAATTTGCTTTCGCAAATTTTTTGTTCTTCCCTTGCCGGGATTCGAACCCATGCTACTGTGATATCGTGACACCAAATCGCCTGCACTGCAGCCGTCCCGCTAGACCACACGACCACCTAGCTCTACAAAAATATAGCTTTCAGTGGCCGTGTGTTACCTTTCCACGTCAGTTTTAATCTAGCGGCGTACTACAGTACATGATATATAAGGCATGGAGGTGTTATTGTTACAGATCAGCTCAATTATCTATAGTAAAGGATCCTACAAAGTACGTCTGAGTCAGTGACAACTCTACAACAGATGTATACATCGGATCGCCATCAATGATGGTGATACATGGCTGTGTACATTATGTATATACAACTCATCTAAACATCAACCAAACAATGTTAGATCTGTTAATTTGCTTTCGCAAATTTTTTGTTCTTCCCTCGCCGGGATTCGAACCCATGCTACTGTGGTCTAGCGGGACGGCTGCAGTGCAGGCGATTTGGTGTCACGATATCACAGTAGCATGGGTTCGAATCCCGGCGAGGGAAGAACAAAAAATTTGCGAAAGCAAATTTACAGATCTAACATTGTTGGGTTGATGTTTAGACGAGTTGTATATACATAATGTACACAGCCATGTATCACAATCATTGATGGCGATCCGATGGATATATCTGTTGTAGAGTTGTCACTGACATATATATATATATATATATATATATATGTAGCGTCTAATTATTAGTCAACGATCTTTCTAACGAGGACACTGGATCATGACGAGTATCGATATATGTACACAATAAATATATAATATCAACAGCAAAGAAGTTTATAACACCAATATCTAAAAAAGGGAAACATTAAATGTTAGTATCTATAAATATATCGCATAACAGATACCCTTTATCAGTATGATCATGATGTAAAACAAATAATATCAATATGCTCGAACTATAACATTATCGAAATTGAAACCAGTAAAAGCGAAAACACAAAAACGCTTGTACAGTTCTAAAATTTCAACAATGACTTAGGTTATATAGGTATTAACAACAGAGACTATATGTATATGACTTCTATGAAAATAGTAATATGTGATATAAACTGATGCATTGCTTTAGTTTCAAAGTTGACGACATTTAAGATGTTACATCAAAGAATGCGTTGAAATACATTTCGAATGAACAGCACTGATCGATCTAAACTGGTAAAAAATAATAATAAATTTAAGAAAAGTTATAATAAGTAATTAAACGTGGATGGGTTCTTGTACAACCAAAATGAATTGAACTATGCGATTTAACCTGGAATAGCTCAAGAAACAGAGATATGATAGAAATAAAGATTTCGCATCTGTGCCTGCGTAGTGATATGATATATTACCCAAATGAAAAGCACTTCACGAATTAAAACTACACCTTTTCAATGAACCCATTTGGTGCCATTTTTAAAAACAATGTGTACAAAATTTTCCCCACTGAATCTATCCTCCCTGGACCAAGCAGTGTTATAGTATATGATTGTAACGATCAGTCGAATGATATCTGCCTTAGTCTGGTCGTAAATGACATATTACATGTATTAAATAAATCAAATTGCATGTCACAGTACGTTGTCATTGATACAAATTAAAGAAACACAAAAGGGCACATAGACAAAGTTTTCTCGTTTGAATTGTTTTACATTGTCTTATCGGAGCCTTTTATAGCTGACTATGCGGTATGGGCTTTTCTCATTGTTGAAGGCCGTACGGTGACCTATAGTTGTTAATGTCTGTGTCATTTTGGTCTTTTGTGGATAGTTGTCTCATTGGCAATCATACCACATCTTCTTTGTTATATAATAGCAAAAATTAGAGAAAAGAATACAAAAGTTATCATAGAACAATGTCACAATGACGGGATGTATAAATCATAAAGTATAAAGGATTGTAAACATTTATGTACTGGGATCGAATGCTTGCCCTGACAGGCACATAGCTAGCATTTGACATACATTTGTGGATCAACATGTAAACGTCACAGAGGTAGATATATATAATTTTAGACTAATATAGAAATTAATATAGTTCTCTGATGAATATCCTCTGCAGAATCTAAATCAAAAGTGTACCGTGTCGTTCGTGTAGCTTGTTGATATGCTTATTTTAAATTCATTCTAAATAAGAGCAACTTCAACATGTATCGAAAACACACAAAAAAGCATAAAGAAAAAGCATTAGCAAACATGAAAGACAGGAATACAAACATTATTATAGAACAATAACACAAGTGTTTGCTTGTATAATCTGATACTGTGTTTTGAAGGACACTTAAATTATAATATATCTGTTTAATTATAACTTATCAACCATTTTAATAAACTAAGATTTCAGTTAAAGCTTTATTTTAAATGTTATTTGATTCACATTGACGTCTTCGTTAAAGCAATTGTTCAGTAATATATATTTTGTTAGGACAGTTTCTTATATTGATCTTGTAATAATTACAATAAAGACAAATTACAAAATATTGATAAACTCAGGTTGTCGGAAACTGTAAGAAATTCCTGCTTAAAAGGTGACAAACGTATAGTAAATTCATATTGATTGAAAGTCTTGAAATTAAATATATTCATGGAAAATTGTAACAAACTTTTAAATTGATGTTTCTTTTGCAGAAAAACGAAGAAGTGGAGATGTTATTCTTACATGTTCAAATGAACATAACAAGGCCAACTGCCAATGGCAACGTTCTGTTTCGCCAAATCAATGGTATGATATTCTCCCAGGATTCAAATATCTTAGCCAAGCCTCAACTAAAATGAAAATTAAAACATTTTCATATGATGATGGTGGATCATATCGATGTAAATGTTATAATCCAGATAAGAAATATACATACAGTCAAAGTAAAACCATCAGTAAGTACATTGTGTATCATTATTAATTGTTTATCATAAGTGATCCATTTGTAGCCACAAACTTCAATGAACATGTTCGTCAACAAATTTAAACTTCCTGAAAAACCAAGGACTCTTTCGTAGTTAAAGGTAATATTTGTGCATGTTATTGTTGATTTATTGTTGGCAATGTAATATTTTTTAGATATTGATTGATATAAATTGGATTATTCTTAAGAGTGTGCGTTGTACACCCATGCTTTAAAAACAAATTCACTTTATTTGTTAAAAACATTTACACATAGATAAGATTCTGGAGGTGTTCATAGATTGGCAGAAGTTATAACATAAAGATATAGCATTTTGTGTAAAATTGTATAAGAACATTGTTTAGGTAAGATATTAGTGATTGATATTTCAATATTGAATTTCAGTGAGCAATATATGTATTTTTTATTATCACTGAACTAGTATATATATTTGTTAAGGGGCCAGCTGAAGGACACCTCCGGGTGCGGGAATTTCTCGCTGCATTGCAGACCTGTTGGTGATCTTCTGTTGTTGTCAGCTCTATGGTTGGGTTGTTGTCTCTTTGACACGTTCCCTATTTCCATTCTCATTATTTTATTATTAAACGAAAATGAATTAACGACAGTTGATCGGAACTGCTACAAACAAGTAATTCACTTACAATTCGGCAATGATTTGGCATGACTAAAAGTTATAGTACCATGACGTCAGGACCATGGCACTTAATCGTCAGTTTTGACATGTAGATAATTTTATAAGAAATCATGACAAAGCATTTTGTTGAAATTAAAATTTTATTCAATGTGTAGTCACACACACTTCAATGAAGTGAGTTCCATATGATATTGAAATACATGTCTACTTTACGTTTTACCGATACCATCTTACTATCAAAACATAAATGACCTGCCATTTGATAAGACAAATGATTTAACTCAAAGGAAAGTGTGGTACCCTTTGTTAAATGATATATTTACAGTAGTATATGAAAGTACTTTATAATGTGTTACTAACTTGACTATATATACTTTTATTGCATAATGTTATTTTACATGTACCACATATCTCTATGTATACTTTAAGTGAAATGTTCTCCTGAAAGTCATAAAATGTTAAATAGAAACCAAAAGAGGGTTTTATTATAATAAACACATGACAGCAATCCTTTTGAAGTTTTTTTATACATCAATTTCATTGAATTAAATCGTAAAAAATCTTTTTTTTCAAATCAAAGTTTGTGCAAACATATTACTTCATTCTTATCAATTGTGATGACAATATTGTTTTCGTTTTGCATGTTCTAGAGTGCAAAAGAATATAGATGTTATTCTAGAACACCAAAGGGTGAAACTTTTGCACATACAACTCTAGTGACGTGAAATGATATTAAACATATAGAACTGTAAATACATGGAAGCACTTAGTTACACTTATTAATAGATAAATATCCCAGTAAAAATCTTATCTTGTTATTTCAACTTTAAGTTTAAGAATAGATGTATAAAATAAACTTTTGTTGCATGGGAATATCGTTGGACAGCAGAATCTGAAGGGTTTTTGCTCTTATGTTCAGGAAAGAAAATATTTCTAAACCACTGTGTACGCCAATTTTCATTTTGTTTTCGATTCTAAAGAACGATACTTATGGAATGTTGAATTCTTAGAAAACTTACTGCATCGATAAGGAGTTTTTGAAAAGCGTAATATATAACAATCATTGATCATTTTTCGGATGTAGACAAAACACTTGTTTCAAATGTTCGTACAAATGAGCTATTAAATTGCTACAATGAATGTTTATTGTTCACTGCAGTTACAGAATTTCACAAGACATCACATATGAATAACAATTTGCCTTCTACATGTTATTGGTTTTTTTGTGTTTTTTTTTGGTCAGCCTTTTTATATTCCATTATGCTTTTCGATAACTTTTTCGTGTCGTACATGTTTTTGTCTGTGTCTATGGAATATTTATAGATCAGAATAACATTTCAGTATAAACTAAATCGAATGCAAGGGTTTGAATAAATTCGTTAAAGTATAAACATGGCAGATATTGCCTTTTAATAACTAGATCTGAAATGTCGGTACGCTTTTGACTAATATAAGACTCTTCGTTGAATTATGTGCAATCGTATTACAATTCCTGTAAAGTATTTTATGAGAATAGTTGTATTATTCTTTAATATGCAACTTTCGAGTTCAGTGCATTTCTGTCAAAAACTCTGGTTTTGGTGAACATCATTCATGCGTTGAGCGAATGGTTTGAAAACTATGAATTTATATTAAACGAATTATTCGGCAAATTAAAATCTCTTAATTGACAATCAGCACTGCTGTCATTAGGGAATTGTGATCAAGTACTTACAAAACAAACATTATTTCTAGTTTAACCTGCACAACGACGATCACTCAGACGCTTGATGAACGCTAATAGTGCAGTGATACAGGCGATCCCCTCTATCTGGTAAATGACGTCATAAAAAGCGCGCATAATTGACGAGTTTTTTCCGGTGACGGATGAACTCGAAAGTGGTCTATTGAACCAACAAACAAATTAATACAATTGAAAAATTGGTGGAACACAATGAACAATTTATGATAGAGTAGCAAATGAAAATAGATTTGATAAGCACTCTTCATATCTCCATTTTTCTTGTTTTTTAATAGATATCCCACAGCCACCTATAGCAACTAGTGTCATATATAAAGTGCAAAAAGGGGGAAATATCAGTTTGCTATGTGATCCTCCAATATCTATTCCGGCAATAACAAGATTGTGGTGGGAGAAACGGGCGTTTGGTTCTTATTACAGAAAAGTTGGAAGTTATTGGAAGTATTCCGGTGGTACACTAGAGTCACCTAATTTACACATTCAACGTTTTGGTTCTTGGGATGAAGCAGAGTACAGTTGTAATGTAGAAAATGAAATTGGAAGTTCTAACGTATCGATGAAAGTAGAATTAGGAAGTATGATTTTGTATGATATTATTTATAGATAGTATGAAAAATCAAAAATTGCAAAAAAAAATGGGCTCATATAACATCGTTAAGCATTAACACCTTTCTTAAAACCTATAATTTTGGATCCTAAATGCTCATCATCTTTGTGCTTATATAAAAAAAGAAGATGTGGTATGATTGCCAATGAGAAAACTATCCACAAAAGACAAAAATGACACAGACATTTACAACTATAGGTCACCGTACGGCCCTCAACAATAAGCAAAGCCCATACCGCATAGTCAGCTATTAAAGGCCCCGATAAGACGATGTAAAACAATTCAAACGAGAAAATTGTTTGGATTTAAAAATATTTTGCAAATATGAGCGTCACTGATGAGTCTTATGTAGACGAAACGCGCGTCTGGCGTACTTAATTATAATACAAAATATCAAACAGACACACATGCATGAATAATGAAATAAAAAATTGTTATGAAATATACAATTTTCAAAACAGGTAAAAGTTACAAATTCATATATGACATGTATAGTATTGGCATCAACAATATCATAAGTTTGAGTAAGTGTGAAAAACGCACAGGTTCTTAATGTTCCAACAAGTAATTTTTGAAATCTTTTTTGAATGAGCTTGTACTTGAATATAGAAGTTATTCTAGAACATCAAAGGGTGAAATTTTTGTACATACAACTCTAGTGACTTGACATTATATCAAATATATAGAGCTGTAAATACATGGAAGCACTTAGTTACACTTAGTAATAGATAAATATCCCAGTAAAAATCACATCTTGTTATTTCAACTTTTAGTTTAAAAATACATGTAAAAAATAAACTCTTGCTGCTTGAGAATATCATTGGACAGCAGAATCTGAAGGGTTTTTGCTCTTATGTTCAGGAAAGAAAATATTTCTAAACCACTGTGTACGCCAATTTCATTTTGTTTTCGTTTTAAAGGACGGTACTAATGGAATGTTGAATTCTTAGAAAACTTACTGCATCGATAAGGAGTTTTTGAAAAGCGTAATATATAACAATCATTGATCATTTTTCAGATGTATACAAAACACTTGTTTCAAATGATCGTATAAATGAGCTATTAAATTGCTACAATGAATGTTGATTGTTCACTGGAGTTACAGATTTTCACAAGGCATCACATATGAAAAACAATTTTCCTTTTAATTGTTTTTTTTTTTTTTTTTTTTTTTGGTCAGCCTTTTTATATTCCATTATGCTTTTCGATAACTTTTTCGTGTCGTTCATGTTTTTTTCTTTGTCTATGGAATAATTATAGATCAGAATAACATTTCTGTATCAACTAAATCGAATGTAAGGGTTTGAATAAATTCGTTAAAGTATAAACATGGCAGATATTGCCTTTTAATAACTAGATCTGAAATGTCGGTACGCTTTTGACTAATATAAGACTCTTCATTGAATTATGTGCAATCGTATTACAATTCCTGTAAAGTATTTTATGAGAATAGTTTTATTATTCTTTAATATACAACTTTCGAGTTCAGTGCATTTCTGTCAAAAACTGTGGTTTTAGTGAACATCATTCATGCGTTCAGGGGCATCGTCACTTCCAACCCAAATTGAGCGAGTGGTTTGAAAACTATGAATTTATATTGTACGAATTATTCGGCAAATTAAAATCTCTTAATTGACAATCAGCACTGCTGTCATTAGGGAATTGTGATCAAGTACTTACAAAACAAACATTATTTCTAGTTTAACCTGCACAACGACGATCACTCAGACGCTTGATGAACGCTAATAGTGCAGTGATACAGGCGATCCCCTCTATCTGGTAAATGACGTCATAAAAGGCGCGCATAATTGACGAGTTTTTTCCGGTGACGGATGAACTCGAAAGTGGTCTATTGGACCAACAAACAAATTAATACAATTGAAAAATTGATGGAACACAATGAACAATTTATGATAGAGTAGCAAATGAAAATAGATTTGATTAGCACTCTTCATATCTCCATTTTTCTTGTTTTTTAATAGATATCCCACAGCCACCTATAGCAACTAGTGTCATATATAAAGTGCAAAAAGGGGGAAATATCAGTTTGCTATGTGATCCTCCAATATCTATTCCGGCAATAACAAGATTGTGGTGGGAGAAACGGGCGTTTGGTTCTTCTTATTACAGAAAAGTTGGAAGTTATTGGAAGTATTCTGGTGGTTCACTAGAGTCACCTAATTTACACATCGAAAGTTTTGGTTCTTGGGAAGAAGCAGAGTACAGTTGTAATGTAGAAAATGAAATTGGAAGTTCTAACGTATCGATGAAAGTAGAATTAGGAAGTATGATTTTGTATGATATAGTTTATTGATAGTATGAAAAATCAAAAATTGCAAAAACAAATGGGGTCATATAACAGCGTTAAGTATTAACACCTTTCTTAAACCTATAATTTTGGATCCTCAATGTTCTTCATCTTTGTGCTTATATAAAAAAAAAAAAGAAGATGTGGTATGATTGCCAATTAGACAACTATCCACAAAAGACAAAAATGACACAGACATTTACAACTATAGGTCACCGTACGGCCTTCAACAATAAGCAAAGCCCATACCGCATAGTCGGCTATAAAAGGCCCCGATAAGACAATGTAAAACAATTCAAACGAGAAAATTGTTTGGATTTAAAAATATTTTGCGAATATGAGCGCACTGATGAGTCTTATGTAGATGGAACGCGCGTCTGGCGTACTAAATTATAATACAAAATATCAAACAGACACACATGCATGAATAATGAAATAAAAAATTGTTATGAAATATACAATTTTCAAAACAGGTAAAAGTTACAAATTCATATATGACATGTATAGTATTGGCATCAACAATATCATAAGTTTGAGTAAGTGTGAAAAAACGCACAGCTTCTTAATGTTCCAACAAATAATTTTTTAAATCTTTTTTGAATGAGCTTGTACTTGAATATAGATGTTATTCTAGAACATCAAAGGGTGAAATTTTTGTACATACAACTCTAGTGACTTGAAATATCAATATCAAATATATAGAACTGTAAATACATGGAAGCACTTAGTTACACTTATTAATAGATAAATATCCCGGTAAAAATCATATCTTGTTATTTTAACTTTTAGTTTAAAAATACATGTAAAAAATAAACTCTTGCTGCTTGAGAATATCATTGGACAGCAGAATCTGAAGGGTTTTTGCTCTTATGTTCAGGAAAGAAAATATTTCTAAACCACTGTGTACGCCAATTTCATTTTGTTTTCGATTTTAAAGAACAGTACTTATGGAATGTTGAATTCTTAGAAAACTTACATGTTTTGTCGAAATGCGCATCTGGTGCAACAAAATTGGTACCGTTGATTTTATTACTGCATCGATAAGGAGTTTTTGAAAACCGTCATATATAACAATCATTGATCATTTTTCGGTTGTAGACAAAACACTTGTTTCAAATGTTCGTACAAATGAGCTATTCAATTGCTACAATGAATATATATTGTTCACTGCAGTTACAGAATTTCAAAAGGCATCACCAATGAATAACTATTTGCCTGCTAATTGGTTTTGTTTTTGGTCAGCCTTTTTTATATTCCATTATGCTTTTCAATAACTTTTTTGTGTCGTCTGAGACTACTAGGTGTCGTACATGATTTTTTCGGTGTCTATGGAATATTCATAGATCAGAATAACATTTCAGTATAAATTAAATCGAATTTAAGGATTTGAATAAATTCGTTAAAGTATAAACATGGCAGATATTGCCCTTTAATAACTAGATCTGAAATGTCGGTACGCTTTTGACTAATATAAGAATCTTCGTTGAATAATGTGCAATTGTATTACAATTCCTGTAAAGTATTTTATGAGAATAGTTGTATTATTCTTTATTAGACAACTTTCGAGTTCGATGCATTTCCGTCAAAAACTCTGGTTTTAGTGAATATCATTCATGCGTTCAGGGTCATCGTCACTTCCAACCCAATGTTGAACAAGTGGTTGGAAAACAATGATTCTATATTGTACGAATTATTCGGCAAATCAAAATCTTTTAATTGACAATCAGGACTGCTGTCATAAGGGAATTGTGATTAAGTACTTACAAAACAAACATTATTGCTAGTTTAACCTGCACAACGACGATTACTCCGACGATTGATGAACTCTGATAGTGCAGGGATACAGGCAATCATTTCTATCTGGTAAATGACGGCATAAAGGCGCATATAATTGAGGAGTTGTTTTTTCCGGTGACATATGAACTCGAAAGTGATCTATTGGACCACCAAACAAATCAATACAATTCAAAAATTGGTGGAACAAAAAACAACAATTTATGATAGAGTAGCAAATGAAAATAGATTTGATTAGCACTCTTCATATCTCCATTTTTCTTGTTTTTTAATAGATATCCCACAGCCACCTATAGCAACTAGTGTCATATATAAAGTGCAAAAAGGGGGAAATATCAGTTTGCTATGTGATCCTCCAATATCTATTCCGGCAATAACAAGATTGTGGTGGGAGAAACGGGCGTTTGGTTCTTCTTATTACAGAAAAGTTGGAAGTTATTGGAAGTATTCTGGTGGTTCACTAGAGTCACCTAATTTACACATCGAAAGTTTTGGTTCTTGGGAAGAAGCAGAGTACAGTTGTAATGTAGAAAATGAAATTGGAAGTTCTAGCGTATCGATGAAAGTAGAATTAGGAAGTATGATTTTATATGATATTATTTATTGATAGTATGAAAAATTAAAAATTGCAAAAACAAATGGGCTCATATAACAGGGTTAAGTATTAACACCTTTCTTAAAACCTATAATTTTGGATCCTCAATGCTCTTCATCTTTGTGCTGATATAAAAAAGAAGATGTGGTATGATTGTCAATGAGACAACTATCCACAAAAGACAAAAATGACACAGGCATTTACAACTAATGGTCAACTTACGGCCTTCAACAATGAGCAAAGCCCATACCGCATAGTCAGCTATAAAAGGCCCGATAAGACAATGTAAAACAATTCAAACGAAAAAACTGTTTGGATTTAAATATATTTTGCGAATATGAGCGTCACTGATGAGTTTTATGTAGACGGAACGCGTGTCTGGCGTACTAAATTATAATCCTGGTACCTTTAATAACTAACTGCTATAACTTACATTTGATATATATTTGTATGGCTCACTCTAAAAAAACTACAATATACCAGACCTTGATTTTTTAACAAAGATACCTGAACGTGAAGGTCGGTTTAGGCTAAATCGTAGCTTCAACAATAAACTCAAATTAAACTTTTAAACTTAAATATTAACACAACTCGTTAAATACCACGTGTGTTGACTATTTCAGGAAAAGACCTGTCATGTTTGCGATAGATTATTATTCGTGAGAGTATCTAACATATTCAAAAAAACAATCTACGCAGTAAGACAAATAATATTCTGTTGTTGAAATTTCGCAAAACATAAAAAGAGAAGTAATGCTGTCTTTTTTAAATCTTAGCTTTAACAAAGTTGATGATGCTCAACCATAGCTCAGCTATATGAACTATATTCGTACGTTAGTGGGAAAATATAGAATGAATAGACAAGATTAAACAAAACGAAGGAATAGTGCGACTCGCCAATTTTTTTTTTTTTTTATTTTGATTTGTCATTAATCTTTACTGTCCTAAGTTTATTATTAGTCTGATACAAACGAATCTATGATGGTTTCTGTGTTTTGTTCTGCATAATCTGTTTGTGATGTTTACTCATCGTTTCAATTTATGCTTAGCTCACATTATGATTTTGACTAATTCTTTAAATTTTTTTAATTGTGTCAGAACTTCCAACTGTTAGCGCTGCAAAGAAAGAATATCATCCGATCAGAGGAAGAACAGTAACTCTTACTTGTCATATCACTGATGGAACCCGGATGTGGTGGAAGCGACTATATGGGGATAATGAGATAGATATAGATAGTTATAAAACACCTCGTGGAGAAACATCTATTTTGACCATTCAGAACATACACGCAGAAGATGATGGAGATTATAAATGTTATGGCGAGAATGCGTTTGGTATTAACTATGATATCATTGAAATTTCATCTGGATGTAAGTCAATATAGAGAGGCGTAAACAATTGAGTAAACATTTGGATATTAAGGACATTGTTCAAAGGAAAGTTTCCATGACCTTAAATAATTTAGTGACAAAAAACATATCCTTTAAACACTTACTATTCAAATAATCCATTGTAATCTAGATCTAATCTGCTTATCGGTAAATATTCAGTGTCTTCCTCACAAAGACTTTTTGTGTCGTCAAAGTAACATTTACGTCACTTATAAGTCTTGTGTAAATGAAATGCTAGTTTAGCTAGCTAAAAAACAGGTTTAACCCACCATCTTCTTCAGCAAATGCTTGTTCCAAGTCAGGAGACGGCAAATATTTTCACTTGATTCGTTTTATATTCTTCCACTTTTTCAATTTGTCTGGAGCCAGATATTTTTGATGTACTTTTCTCAGGTCGTAATTAGTGTCCTGTTCAAATCACTCGATACTAACATTTTTTTTACATTAAATTTTCAGACATTCCAGTTATTTCTGCATCACCTAATGCTTACCAAAGAGAATATGGCGAACAAATTATATTGTCTGTATCCATACAAGACATAACCCCGAATGTTGACAGTATTCGTTGGTATCACGATGATATAGATTTGATAAGAAAATATCGATATACAGTGTCAAACCCTAATCTCATAATACGTCAAACTAGATTGGAGGATAGTGGAACATATGTCTGCAGAGTTGGTAATGGTATAGGATACGCTAACGTTTCGATCTCTCTGGTGATATGGAGTAAGTACGTCTAAATAGCTTCAAATTAGTAATTAAATGTTTGTTTAGTTTGTCTCAAGACTCAACGGATATTAATTAAGTAAACAGCTGATTTGTAAATTAACGAAACCATCCGTCGATTTTTTTAAATTAATGTCCTTCTTGACTTACAGAAACAATGGTAGAATCTGACTGGTTTCTAGGGTCTATTGTTTTTAGGATCAGAATAAAATTCGAATACCACAGCCAAGACCATGGGTAACTTTCAAACAAATCTATGGCTTCCATGAATCATTTCTTAAGAGTTCAGTATTTTTGTGATTTTTTTATTCATCATGACACTTATCTTTGTGTAACTGCTATCTTGTCTCCTCTTTCTTTTCGCTTGTAGTATATCCCTTGTCTTCCAAAATATACCAATATGAGTAGATTTTGAAGAGGGTTATGTGCCAATATCCTGTTACATACAGTGTATGTGATGTTGGTTTTTTTTTTTTGCTATATTTCGATCTTTTGAGTTAAGCCCTTTTTATATGATTTTTAGCTCACCTGGCCCGAAGGGCCAAGTGAGCTTTTCCCATCACTTTGCGTCCGTCGTCTGTCGTCCGTCGTCGTTGTTAACTTTTACAAAAATCTTCTCCTCTGAAACTACTGGGCCAAATTAAACCAAACTTGGCCACAATCATCATTAGGGTATCTAGTTTTAAAAATGTGTCCGGTGACCCGTCCATCCAGCCAAGATGGCCGCCATGGCTAAAAATAGAACATAGAGGTAAAATGCAGTTTTTGGCTTATAACTCAAAAACCAAAGCATTTAGAGCAAATCTGACAGCAGTAATTTGTTTATCAGGACAAGATCTATATGCCCTGACATTTTCAGATGAATCGGTCAACTTGTTGTTTGGTTGCTGCCCCTGAATTGGTAATTTTAAGGAAATTTTGCTGTTTTTGGTTATTATCTTGAACATTATTATAGATAGAGATAAACTGTTAAAAGTATTAATGTTCAGCAAAGTAAGATTTACAAATAAGTCAACATGACCGAAATGGTCAGTTGACCCCTTTAAGAGTGATTGCCCTTTTTAGTCAATTTTTAACAATTTTTCGTAAATCTTAGTTAACTTTTACAAAAATCTTCTCCAATTACACCAAACTTGGCCACAATCATCATTGGGGTATCTAGTTTAAAAAATTGTGTCCGGTGACCCGTCCAACCAACCAAGATGGCCGCCATGGCTAAAAATAGAACATAGGGGTAAAATGCAGTTTTTGGCTTATAACTCAAAAACCAAAGCATTTAGAGCAAAACTGTTATCAGGTCAAGATTTATCTGCCGTGAAATTTTCAAATGAATCAGACAACCCGTTGTTGGGTTACTGCCCCTGAATTGGTAATTTTAAGGAAATTTTGCTGTTTATTATATTTATTTATATTATATTATTATAGATAGAGATAAACTGTAAACAGCAATAATGTTCAGCAAAGTAAGATTTACAAATAAGTCAACATGACGGAAATGGTCAATTGACCCCCTAAGGAGTTATTGTCCTTTATAGTTAATTTTAAACAATTTTCATAAAATTTGTAAACTTTTATTATCATTTTCCACTGAAACTACTGGGCCAAGTTCATTATAGATAGAGATAATTGTAAGCAGCAAGACTGTTTAGTAAAGTAAGATGTACAAACACATCATCATCACCAAAACACAATTTTGTCATGAATCCATCTGCTTCCTTTGTTTAATATTCACATAGACCAAGGTGAGCGACACAAGCTCTCTAGAGCCTCTAGTTATAGTTCTCTATTATACTACTGTCTCCGGTTTGGGAGACAGGGTTTGGTTGGTAATAATTCTTTATGGGCCTGTATTTCATTTGTTGTCGGTTTTTTTTACATATGCCATATTTGTTTTTACGTAAATTGGTTTGCAATACATAAGGCCATTAGTTTTCTAAATACAGTTGTGTCTTGTCTGGGCCTTTTATAACCGACTATATGATATGTGTTTTTCTCAATCTATGGTTTGTACAATTACTTTCATCCATTTCATTTGAACTTTGATGGATAGTTGTCTCATTACTAATTATAATAGATATATCTCCTTTTTAGCTAACCTGGCACGAAGGGCAAAGTGAGCTTTTCTCATATTTTTGCGTCCGTCGTCCGTCGTCCGTCGTCGTCGTCGTCGTCGTCGTCGTCGTCCCTCGTTTTTCCGTCGTCGTTAACTTTTACAAAAATCTTCTCCTCTGAAACTGCAAGGCCAAATTAAACCAAACTTGGCCACAATCATCATTGGTGTAGCTAGTTAACAAAATGTGTCCGCTGACCCGGCCAACCAACCAAGATGGCTGCCATGGCTAAAAAACCAAAGCATTTAGAGCAAATCTGACAGAGTAAAATATTAATCAGGTCAAGATCTATCTGCCCTGCAATTGTCAGATGAATCCGACAACATGTTGTTAGGTTGCTGCCCCTGAATCGGTAATTTTAAGGATTTTTTTCTGTTTTTTGGTTATTATCTTGAATATTATTATAGATAAGAATAAACTGCTTACAGCAATAATGTTCAGCAAAATAAGATTTACAAAAAAGTCGTCATGACCAAAATGGTCAGTTGACCCCTTAAGGAGTTATTGCCCTTTATAGTCAATTTTTAACCATTTTTCGTAAATCTTAGTAATCTTTTACAAAAATCCTCTCCTTTGAAACTACTGGGCCAAATTATAGCAAACTTGGCCACAATCATCATTGTGGTATTTAGTTTTAAATATGTGTCCGGTGATCCGGTCAACCAACCAAGATGGCCACCATGGCTAAAAAATAGAACATGGGAGTAAAATGCAGTTTTTGGCTTATATCTCAAAAAACAAAGCATTAAGAGCAAATCTGATGTGGGGTAAAATTGTTTATTATGTCAAGATCTATCTGCCCTGAAATTTTTAGATGAATCGGGCAATCGTTATTAGGTTGCTGCCCCTGAATTGGTAATTTTAAGGAAATTTCGTCTTTTTGGTTATTATCTTGAATATTATTATAGAAAGAGATAAACTGTAAACAGCAATTATGTTCAGCAAAGTAAAACCTAAAAATAAGTCAACGTGACCAAAATACTCAAATGACCTCTAAGGAATTATTGCCCTTTATATTCATTTTTTAACAATTTTCAAAAAAATTGAAAATTTTTACTAACTTTTTCCACTGTAACAACTGGTCCAAGAGAGAGATAATTGTAAGCAGCAAGAATATTCAATAAAGTAAGATCCATCATCAAAACACAATTTTTTTATCAATCCATCTGTGTCCTTTGTTTAATATTCATATAGGCCAAGGTGAGCGACACAGGCACTTTAGAGCCTCTAGTTTAAGGGTCTTAGAATTTGATCGGTCTTTGAGGATCTAATTTGATCAAAATCAATAGTTAATAAATGCTTTATAACATTTTTGATAACTTTTGGTTGGAATATACGCTATTCATTGAGCAATATGAAAAGTTAGAAGAAGACATAATTTAAATACCCTCAAATAGTTAATCTACAGTTTCCAGAGGAGTTAATCAGTATGCAAACATATTTTTATCAGAACATCTTCTGTTACAGAACATTTTCACATATTATTGTCACAGATGCCAATTGTTTGTAAAATCTATACGAATATCTTCCTTTCCACGTTTAAGACTATAGGCAGATAGGCAGATAAAACTTTATCAACACAAAAATAACACGATGCATGTAACCAATAAAAGGAAATGCTTACAATTCCGAAAAACCTCAATTCATTATTTTCTATTTGTATTTGCTCTTGATACTGTAAACGAATAGTTTGCAATTGCTTTTGGAGTTTTTGCGTAGAAAAAAAATATCGCAATGCTTTGTAGATGCTTTAAAACAAACTATTGTATTGAAAACTTGAAAATGTTGTATTCATTAAACTAAATTTCATTAAAAAAAAGTATGTTTTTATGAAAATAAGCTTGGGCTTATGTTCTACTCTTCGGTCCTATTTGCGGGTTGAAAACCAACTTTTGTGTATACTCTCTTTGAAAAACTGTATTATTGGTAATTTGAAATGGTAAAATATCGTGTATGAAAACATGAGAAAAATAAATAGTATATAGTATAATAGAGAAAGGTGTATGATGTAAAAGAGTAAGGTGTACGGACAAATATAAAATTCAGCAAATGGGAATTTAATATACGGGTCATTACTATAATGTTATTAACTAGCTATTTCTGTATTGGCCCTGTTATAGATTTGAGGTTAGAATCTATAACAAGGTCAATACCGCTGATCGAGAATCTATCGCAGGACCAATAAGGAAACAGCCAGTTCATAACACTTTTATTAAATGATTTTTAAGAAATTTACCGTGAAGAAAATACAGAATTGCATATCTGAACTTGGGAGAACTGCATATCTGAACTTGGAAGAACTGCATATCTGAACTTGGGAGAACATCTTCTGTTACAGAACATTTTCACATATTATTGTCACAGATGCCAATTGATTTGTAAAATCTATACGAATATCTTCCTTTCCACGTTTAAGACTATAGGCAGATAAAACTTTATCAACACAAAAATAACACGATGCGTTTGCATGTTTCACGTCAATGTTGTTTTTTTTTTGTCCACATTGTCAGACGTAATATTTAATTTATTGTCAAAGAGCTCAATATTTTGCTATCACTATTCATTTTTATCTAGCAAATATAAAGTAGCTTGGATGAATAAATCAGACATTTAACTATTCTTTTTGTTTGATCCTCTGCATACTGTTGATTGGTCAACGGAAATGAAATAATTACAATAATCAAAAGCCGTACTCGAATAGGCTTTGACATATTTCCGTTTTAACACTTCAAAACTTTTTAAATTCTATGATTTTAAGTTATAAAATAAATTACAAATGTTTTTATGTATAACGATTCGTCTAAAGTTAAAGAAAATTGAAACCGGATGTAAATAAAGGCAACAGTAGTATACCGCTGTTCAAAACTCGTAAATCTATGGACAAAAAACAAAATCGGTGAAACAGACCAAAACTGAGGGAAACGCATTAAATATAAGACGAGAACAACGATACAACATTAAAATGTAACACACACAGAAACGGACTAAGCATTAGACAAAATCCGATGAGAATAACAAATATAACATCAAAACCAAATACATGAATTTGGGATAGAAAAGTACCGTGACACGTCTTATAGTAATGTGAATTTTCACTCAAATATAAGAGAAAACAAACGACACAACGGAAACACAACGTAAAAATGTTACACACAAAGAAACGAAATACTGTTATACCACTGTTCCAGGTTAGGGGGAGGGTTGGGATCCCGCTTACATGTTTAACCACGCCACATTATTTATGTATGTGCCTGTCCCAAGTCAGGAGCCTGTAATTCAGTGGTTGTCGTTTGTTTATGTGTTACATATTTGTTTTTCGTTCATTTTTGTACATAAATAAGGCCGTTAGTTTTCTCGTTTGAATTGTTTTACATTGTCTTATCGGGGCCTTTTATAGCTGACTATGCGGTATGGGCTTTTCTCATTGTTGAAGGCCGTACGGTGACCTATAGGTATTAATGTCTGTGTCATTTTGGTCTTTTGTGGATAGTTGTCTCATTGTCAATCCTATCACATCCTCTTTTTTATATGATATAACAATGGCCATTTTCCTGACTTGGTACAGGTTTTTTAAAGAAAAAAATGGTGGGTTGAACCTGGTTTTGTGGCATGCCAAACCTTGCACTTTAATGGTAATGTTAGATATAACATTAAAATGACAAAATAATATTACAGGACTACAATAGAAATAAATAGGAGAACGTGTTAGACAAAAAACCACATGAATAATAGATAACAAAAGGCATCAGGTTTAAAATTCAATACGCCAAAAACGCGCCTCGTCCACACAAGACTTACCAGATATAAAAGTTCGAAGGTAAAAAAAATTTCAAAGTTGTACAGCACTGAGGATCAAAAGTTGAAAAGGGAGTGTGCCAAATACGGCTATGGTTTTCTGCTTGTGATAAGAACATCCTTATTATTTAGAACAAATTATGCTATTGCAAACAGTAAATTTTATCAAATGAATATAAAAGATATACATGATAAAACTGAAGTCTTAACAAATTACAGAAAACAAAACCCGAATACATAATACAAAGACCAACACAGAAAATAGACACACCCGACTTAGTCGAGGCCTCAACACAAAATGTCATACAATAAAAAAGGCACAAAAATTACGTCACATTTTAATTTCTGAAACAGAACAAAAATTACGTCACATATGAAAACTATATCTCAAAAATAAGATAGAATTAGGATTGATTTAAGATTATAATAGAACTAAACACTGATATTACATTTAAACACAATGCACATTTCAATACTTATTAATATCAATTAACTATAGTATATATATATATATATATATATATATATATATATATATATATATATATATATATAAATGTCTAAGAATATAACTAAAACACACTAATTGATACATTAAAAAGTTCTATTAGATGTTAAATAGAAATACGCAATATTTCGCTAAACAAATTAGCTTCATCAGGCGTGTGCATATCTCAAGGTGAAATCGGATGCATGACAGAAAAATATTTTTGTAGCTTAATCTATACAAGATTTGAGGGATGGGTGTAACATATTAATTCGGTCATAAAATATGTTTGTAGCTACAACTACATGAAGTTGGAATAAAAGTTTAACACATTTATAGATGTTCGATTAATTGCATGAATTTTCATAAATTAATTTGTATGATTTCAAGATAACTATGGTTTTGATTTCAAAGCAAATCAAAACCATAGTTATCTTGAAATCATACAAATTAATTTATGAAAATTCATGCAATTAATCGAACATCTATAAATGTGTTAAACTTTTATTCCAACTTCATGTAGTTGTAGCTACAAACATATTTTATGACCGAATTAATATGTTACACCCATCCCTCAAATCTTGTATAGATTAAGCTACAAAAATATTTTTCTGTCATGCATCCGATTTCACCTTGAGATATGCACACGCCTGATGAAGCTAATTTGTTTAGCGAAATATTGCGTATTTCTATTTAACATCTAATAGAACTTTTTAATGTATCAATTAGTGTGTTTTAGTTATATTCTTAGACATTTATATAATTTTAATTCAGTAACTGTATCAGTTTATTTTCACAAACTGATCCACGCTTAATTAGATTGAATGTTGATTGTTGCTATTTTTAGACATTATATATATATATATATATATATATATATATATGTCCGGTTTGTTTTGAATCTAACTTCAAACGTGAAACATCGTACAGATTACGTTGAACAAAATCAATTCTAATAAATGAAGGCGGTGATTAATTTTCTTTACCATAACACATGAATATAATAGAAAAGACGTCAACAAATTTGACAAAATCCGATGAGAATTACAAATATATCATCAAACTAAATACATAAATTTGGGACAGATAAGTACCCTAACACGTCTTGTAATGCAAATTCACACTCAACAAAACAGTCACAATCGGGAATAAGTCACGTTCGGTAATTAAAAGATAAGCCGATGTAATGACAAACCACAATCTACCATGTGGTAAAAATGTCCTTAGCTAGTTTTGTCAAAGACACATCGAATGGATCAACTAATTCGTGACTGTGTCCATAAAATTTACGTTTGTCAATTTTAATCTGTTCTCCTCATAACTTTGTTAAAGCAGTTTCTGTGTTAGGAGCTCACTTCTGTATATGCACGAGAATAACGTATCAATTGTGATATGTAAACACCATACGTAGGGGCGTAGGGTATGTTACTGCTGAGAAATGGTAAATTGATAATTGGGAAGTTGAAATCGTCCCGTTTATAATAGATTTTCTGTGAGGTCGTCTATCTGCGTCAATATTGAGGAAAAGATCAAGGTATGAAGCAGTCCTTCTAGTATCAGTAGTATCCTTTATTTCAAGTACGCTGGGATATATGAGTTGTAAGTATTGGCTGAAATATGGGTTATTCAATGATAGAACATCATCAATATATCGGAAAGTAAAGTTAAAGAATTTCGCAAGGTGCTTTTTCTTTTTGTTCTTTAGAAGGTTCTGAATAAATTCTGCTTCATACGAGTACAAAAACAAATCGGCTAACAGGGGTGCACAATTATTACCCATTGAAATACCGACTGTCTGTTAAAATATAAATCCTCCAAACTCAACAAATATATTATGTCGATCAAAAAGTCCTGCATTTTGATAATATAATCTTCAGTATATTTTCTGGAAGTAAATGTCCCGTATTAACCCATGGGCCAATACGGCTTCTTTGCGTATTGGCCATGTTCGAAAAACTCGTATTTTATATCGACAGTGGGACGTCATTAGCATTGCACAGGCTGAATTATCCGTATCAGATCAGATTTGCTCATATCAATTGATAGTAATAAGTGTTTCGGTACAATATTTATTAAATCTTTTTTGTTAAATTCTTAGTTCTTAAAAGTTGTATATGAACTCACGTTCCACGCCAGCCTTGAAATGTTTACCATAAACGCGCGTTTTGTCTTTAAAATGAATGACTCATCAGTGACACTCGAAGTTGAAGTTCATTGAGGAATGAAAGTTCCGCAAAGTTTTGACATATAAAGATACATAAAAGTAATCAATTCCCGGGGAATACAATTCTTCGTATAACTGTACATGTTATTAGTATTATGTGTACTCTATCCAACCTCCCTCAGACAAATTGAACTTAAAGGATGTTCGTTATTCTCTTTATGCTCATTGTGTTTGTGATGTCAGGCGTTATATGTTACTTCTAAAGTGGTGTACGCAGAATAATATGGTAAATTGTTTTTCTAGCAACACATTGTTTGCGAAAAAAACATTACAATACACATTTTAATTAATCAGTGTATGGATAAATGATACATTCAAGTCGATTACCAATCATCAGAAACGGAACCAAATAATCATGACTAGTGAGTTATATAAAATAAAGAAATAATGACTGTAACGTTGGTCGCCTATTATATTTAATAACTGAGAGACAAGCCATGTGTACTGCATGTACTGGATAAAATTATAGACCTATATCACTCATTAGTTGCATAGGCCAAGTCATGGAACGTGTTGTATATAAATATGTTTACAACCACTTACAAAGATTTAAATTAATTTCTGAGTATCAATCGGGTTTTCTTCCTAAATGTTCAACGGTTCACCAACTGTTAGAAATATATAATTGCATATTGAACTCACTTGAAAAGAAAGAGATAAGTTGTTTTGTTTTTTGCGATTTCTCTAGAGCCTTTGATAAAGTTTTGCATGATGGTTTATTACATAAAATGAAGGCTTATGGTATAAATGGAAATCTGTTAAAATGGTTTAGAAGCTACTTAAGTGATAGAAAACAAAGGGTGGTTATCAAGCAATCTTCTTCAAAACTTTGCAATATTTCAGCTGGAGTTCCTCAAGGGTCGGTCCTTGGACCATTACTTTTTATAATATATATAAATGATATTGCAGAAAGACTTATTTCTCTGTGCAGACTCTTCGCAGATGACACATCGTTCAGCTGTGCGAATCGTCATGCTTTTCAGATAGAAACTGTGATAAACCATGATCTAGAAAAGCTGAACGAATGGTCCAAAAAATGGTTAATGTCTTTTAATCCAGATAAAACAGAAATTATGTTATTTTCTAATGTTGAAACCCCAGAAATGAACTTTATATTCAATGATAAAAATATACCTATTACAAATATGCATAAACATTTAGGGGTTACATTTAGCAATGATGCTAAATGGAATGCCCACGTTGATAATATTATCTTAAGCACGTCTAAACATATAAATATGCTAAGGAAGTTGAAATATAAACTGAGCAGAAAAAATTTAAAAAAACTCTATTTAGTTTTTATAAGACCTTTATTTGAATATGCAAGTGAGGTTTGGGATAATATTGGGGTAGGTTATGTCAATAAACTGGAGCAATTACAGCTCCAAGCTGCTAGGATAGTTACGGGGTTACCTATATTCACAAGCTCGAGGGTTATTTATGAAGAACTTGGATGGGAAACATTAGCTGAAAGAAGAGAGAGAAGAAAAATCCAAATGTTTTATAATATTCAAAATAATAATGTTCCAGAATTTTTGTCAAATTTAATTCCCCAAAAAATACAAAGTATGACGGTCTATCCTCTACGCAATGGAAATGACATCAATATTCCATTCTGCAGACTAGCATTAACTAATGATTCTTTTATTCCATCAACCATACGTCTTTGGAATAATCTTGATGATTCAACTCGTGATGTGGAATCAATTAATAAATTTAAAACTGAACTAAAAAAACCGTTATCCTCAGAGTAATATATTTGTACCGAAGCAATATGAATTTGGAAATCGAAAATTGAATATAATTCTCACCCAACTTCGATGTTTTGCATCATCCTTAAACTATGATCTATATAGGGTCAACATTATTTCTGACCCTTCCTGCCGCTGTGGTGTTAATCGGGAAGATTCCTATCATTTCTTTTTTAAATGTATATTATATTCAGACATACGAAATAAAATGTTTGAAAGTCTGCGCTGGCTTCCAGATGATTGTAAAATTAACATAGAACTACTTACCTCGGGTAGTTGTCTTCTTTCTATAGAGCAAAACCAAACCATTTTCAAAAATGTCTTTGCGTTTATTAAACGTTCGGAAAGATTTCAAATTGTCTAGGTAGCAAACCATGATCGCACACACATCATCATCTAAGTAAGATTTCTTCTCCCTTTTTTTGTCCTTTTTATTTTTTTTCATTTTCATTTTGGTTTTTTTTTTTATTATTATTTGTTTTTTGTTTGGTTTTTTTTTTCTGTTTTCAAAAAAATTTATTCATTTATATATTTTTATTTTTATTTTTATTTTTAATTATTTTTTCTGTATTATTATTGTTTTCTTTTTCTTCAATTTTCCTTTTGATCCATATTTATATATATATTTACTAAATAGATATACCATTCTTTACATGCATGCTCATACATATATTTTTGTATAATATTGCTATTAATGTTAAATGGAGAAGACTTCATAAGTCTGTTTGACTTGTGTCTTATCCAATTTGTACTTTAACAAATAAAATATGTTTAAACTATAAACTACTGGATAAAATATTTTAACATAATATGAGGAAGGCGCTACCTTAAATGCCAGCTTTATACCAAGACAATGTCCTATATATTGATTGGTTGTTGGTAGCTTAACGTCCAGTGGCAAATATTTCATATATGTTCAGGACGAATGTTCTAGGCTACATTAACATATAGTTTTTGTCTAAAATAGAATGATAAGTTCAGATGGAACATGTTTAGGGAACGATCATTGAACTTCGAAAGACAGTAGGGGTATGGTATTTTTCTTTTTTTATAAAAACAAATATTAAATTCCCAAATTGATGGAAAAAGATCTTTGCAAGCAGAGGACAAAAAAATATTTTGAATCCAGATAATCACCTAAAACGATTTTATCTTTCAGATATGCAAAATAAATCTAACTTATATATCTAAAATTATTTAAAACTTTCCGAAACGCACAGGTACATTTTAAGTCTGTACAGAGTAGTTTTTAGGTGAGAATAACGCCGTACTTGCCAATTTGTTATGATGACTAAATACTAGTGTTAAATGTTGATTAGATAATTTTAATTGATAGCGCTGAAGGGCTTCGGTGAAAAAAATCGGACTCAACAAAAAAACATTCGTATTCTTCAGTTTGTGGGTTCTACAAAAATTTCATACTAATTCACAGTCAGTTTTATGTCATTTCTTGCACTTTTTTTGTTAGCTTACTTTTCAAGTTTTTATATGACAGC
This sequence comes from Mytilus galloprovincialis, assembly GCF_965363235.1. Taxonomy (NCBI): domain Eukaryota; kingdom Metazoa; phylum Mollusca; class Bivalvia; order Mytilida; family Mytilidae; genus Mytilus; species Mytilus galloprovincialis. Next base: position 7,522,362 of record NC_134844.1, read on the forward strand.
AAAATAAAATTGAGAATGGAAATGGGAAATACAAGCATGTCAAAAATTTGCTTTCGAGTAATGCTTAATCATGTCGTAGTTGTTTTCAAGAAGACATATTCGGTTTCCAGACAATAACTTTAGTATCTATGAAATTGTGCTAGAATGTTCCATACACCAAAGGAAGATTAAAATTGATTTTAGGGTTATGGTTCAACATTTTTGGGGGGCGGGTTTTTTTCACGAAACTCTAAGTTTTTCTTCAAACATTTACCATATTTAAATTGATTATTACTCATCTAGTATATATAGATGCAACAAATACTGATTTGGCAGGAGATGCACACATAATAGGGTGTTTTAATTATATTATCTGTAATTTGTGCATTTTTCCTACGATGTGTACTCCTTGATAATGTTGAAGTCAGTATCATTATAAAGACAATATATTTGGTAAATATATTCACAGTTACATGCGCCACTGCGATGCAAAGGGATCTTCTTTCCCTTTAATTCCCAATATTGCACATGAATTTTTTTTCCACAGAAACGCATGAATTATTTGATAAATAAAATACTTGTGATTGTTTGAAACTTTCAGTAATAAAAATTTAGTTTAGCCTTTTTGAATGTTTCACTGATTGTGTGATAATTTTAACAGAAAATGTACAAAACACACGATAAAATTGCATTATCTTCAGAATTATTGATAACTTTCCTCACTATATATTCACAAGGACATATAACTTACATATTGTCCATGCGATTCTGATCTGAGTTTTTATTCATCCATTATACATATACTGGCATGGCTGGTGCTGTTCCAAGTTGTCTTCTTTTTCTGTTTCTTGAGAAGTATTTGTTTAACCTATTCAGTCACTATAAATTGTTACAATTCTTATATAGACGCAACACATAAATAGTGACCAAAAAGGTACCGCTTTCATGTACTGGATAAAATATTTTAACATATTAAATACAAGAGATAAGTAATCAACACATATACATATTGCAATACGACACGCCCTTATTTACTTTATATATAAAAAAGGAAGATGTGGTGTGATTGCCAATAAGATCACTCTTCACAGAGTTCCACATGACACATAATAAACGATTATAAGTCACTGTACGGGCCTCAACGATGAGCAATATTCATGTATATCAACACATCACGAGCGAAAACTATGAACTATATCATTACTTTATTCTAATGACCTACACATTTATTTGAATACAATAGTGTTTAAACTAACTAAACCTAAAAAATATAATTTGATATTTATCAATTGTGGACTTTTGACGAGATCAATACGTTATACATGGACCTGTTCAGATTATACTGACCGAGGACGAAGTATCAATATGATATAAAAGGTCTAAATATGATGTATTGACTGAGTGAAAGGCCTTAATTTCTTTATAACATGTGTAAATAATGTATTAGGAAAATGGCATTCAATGTTCTTTTTGAAACATAGCGTCAATATACGTAAAATAGAAACAAGACTACGGATACGTAAAATAACCTTTGAAACACGTGATCGTAATATCGAATAAAATTTGAAGAATGCTACACATATGTAATATTATTTAGATATGAGCATGTCACATATTATACGTTAAAGGTATGTGTAATCGTAAGCTTTATTCTCACTTAACAGCATGTGTAATGTTTGATATTGTGCATTCCTGATTCCTAAACAATCAGTAATCATTTTTATAAATTAGCTATACAATTGATCATTTCAGGACGACCTACAGTTGTGGTAGAAGGGAAAAGTGAAATAACAACAGGTTCAGATGCAACATTTAAATGTTATTTCAGTGAATCGTATCCTCCTATACATAATGTCATATGGCGCAAAGGTTCAGGAGCGAAATCAGAACAGACTGTTCTAGGAGATGCTGGCAAATATGTTATTCAAAAAAATGCTTTTGAGAGAACAACATTACAAGTAAAATCAGTGACAATGAATGATAGAGATACCTATACATGTGTTGCTGTTAATATGTATTCCGAAGGGATTGGCTCTTTTAATCTGTCTGTTGGAAGTAAGTATGAAGGCATTATCATTCTTTGAAACTTTGAAACAGGCAACAATTTGTTCCGGAATATTCCGGTTGCTATGGAAACCACGTAGGTTGATTTTAGCAATAAAAGGTCATATTTTAACTCTTGAAAAGTGAAAAACCGACATTTTGCACTGTTTAGCACTTGATTTAAGTATAACATATCCTTTTTTTATGAATAATATAATATAACTGACCTTTAGGCTGTTTGAAATTCACACTTGTTTAACATTTACCATTAACACTATTTTGCTACCAGCTAGTACAGATATGCTCAAATGGCAAGTTTGGATTTTAGTGAAAAATGCGAAAATACAGGATATTCAAGTGGAATTTTTACTCAAATGCAGCGTCTCCCAGTAAAATGTGCGGAATATTTAGAAAGAACCTATAAAGGTCTTTTGAAATATAAAATAAAATCAATGAAAAAAAATATTATTAATGAATGAAAAACACAAGATTTTCAAATTTCATAAATTAAATTTCTCTGCAAGTTATTAATAATTCAAGTACTTTACTTATTGAAACAATACAAACATGGCATTCAATTCCTTTCAATTTTACAAAATTAATCGGTTAAATTTTTCAGTTCGAAAAATATTTTTGTTTAACGAAATTTAATAAAAATGGTTGCTATGGTAACCGAATTTCGAAAATTTTACAATTTTTCTTCTGTCTCAAATTAAGTATCTGTCTATACATTTTCAAAAACTATTTTTGTAATTAAATACAAAGAGCTAATTGTGCATATTACTTTTTAACTGATACAGATAAATAAAGTTGGCTATTTATGAAGCAATGTGAATAAGATGCTTGTCCGATTTGAATTTGTAAAATCAAGTAAAACACCGTCTAAGTACATGCAAATTTCATTATATTAAACTCATATTGGTACAATCATGTGAAGGTAATTTAGAAGATAACTGTATTGTATTTTAACCTTTTCAGACATAAAACGTAGATATTACTGTCGCAAATTGAGTTTACCTAGGCACATATGGCAGAGCTAGGTAAACGGATATTTGCAACAGTAAAATCTAGATTTACGTCCACAATTCTTAAAATACAATACAGTTATGTCCATTCTAATGCAATAGTCAATAAAAATATTGTTTCTGTTTTTTATTTGGACAAAAAGTTGCTTAAACTAAAAATTCCACAAAATATGGTTGACTTATTTGGCACCTTACCTCCATAACAACATCATGATATCAAATAAATACTTCCAGTGTAAAATGTTAACATCGTATGTTTTACGACTTTGTTTACGCTTCAAATTTGGATATAAACTGATCAAAATAAAATTGAGAATGGAAATGGGGAATGTGTCAAAGAGACAACAACCCGACCAAATAAAAAACAACAGCAGAGGGTCACCAACAGGTCTTCAATGTAGCGAGAAATTCCCGCACCCGGAGGCGTCCTTCAGCTGGCCCCTAAACAAATATATACTAGTCCAGTGATAATGAACGCCATACTAATTTCCAAATTGTACACAAGAAACTAAAATTAAAATAATACAAGACTAACAAAGGCCAGAGGCTCCTGACTTGGGACAGGCGCAAAAATGCGGCGGGGTTAAACATGTTTGTGAGATCTCAACCCTCCCCCTATACCTGAGTAAAGTAAACGCATAACAATATGCACATTAAAATTCAGTTCAAGAGAAATCCGAGTCTGATGTCAGAAGATGTAACCAAAGAAAATAAACAAAATGACAATAATACATAAATAACAACAGACTACTAGCAGTTAACTGACATACCACTCCAGACTTCAATTAAACTGACTGAAAGATTATGATTTCATCATATGAACATCAGGCACAATCCTTCCCGTTAGGGGTTTAGTATCATACCATCATAACATATATGAGAAGAACATAACCCGTGCGCCACCTGCTTTAAAATTACATGGTATCATTTGCGCCAAAAATAAAACATACGATTGCGCCAATTAGAAGAAAAATGACTTCCCACCACCTTTATTCTGACTTAGAACCGGTAGTTTACACGGCAAATGTTTCCTTTTCTGAAACATATCTTCTTCTTACTGTTGCTGCTTTGGTATACTTCCCAAATTATTGTATGTATATAGTTAGTAGCTTGTAACTTCACTTTATTGTCCAAAAAACAAAAAAATAGAAGGATGAAATGCATAAAACAGTTCAATGTAACTCTTGTGGAATGCTTCTGCTCCATTACTGATACATCTTGCGGTAGATACATGTAGTTTCAGCCCATACGCATGGTGTCATCAACATATGTGACTAAAACCTAATCAGCAAATGATTCTATGTTCGTCTCTTTTGGCATATCTTGTATTTAATATTCAGCAAAGCAATAAGTTTTCTTCTCCCTCTGTATATGGACTGTTTAATGCATTTTAAGTCATTTCTCTCCAGATGCTCATCTACATGGTGAAATATCTCCGAACATATGATACTTTGTAAGCCAAAAATAAGAATAAATATATATTTATGATAGATATGTGCATGATGTGTACAGGTAAATTGGTGCAAATGAACTCCGAATATTGGCGCAATTGATACATTTGGAAAACAAAATCTGGCGCAAATGATACCATTGAAAAACAGTAATTGGCGCAAAGGGACTGCTGTCATAAAATCAACAAGTATATCAATGACATTGTACAGGTATTACAAAACTTTCAAGCAATTCTCATAAGTAAGTTCAAACTGCTATGATTACAGAAATATCACCTAATCAAGTTTGAACATATTGAAAAAAAGAAAAGATGTACCAGTAATCAAATGAATAGTTCATACATTCAAATGTGTAACAAATAAAATATCAAAATAAACATCAGCATGATTACATTTCACAAATTTCATAAAAACTTGTAGTATTATGTTTGAAAGTCAAATTATATGGCCATATCTTGCATGTGTTGTTAGGATCATTGGTTTAAAGATTACAGATGAAAACTGTGATAACTTTAATTTAAATTGCAATACATATCATTTTTCGTTGTGTTCAAATTTTATCTTAGATATTACAGAACTTCAGAAGTGTAAGCTTATTTAATTAAGTGCATTTTAAAACAAGGTATTATAACTTATATAAATTTCTCTGTACTTTTTCTTTTTCTTTTTATTTTTTTTAATTAGTATTGAAGTCTTTTAAGTGTTTGTCTCTTCCCTTACATTAAACAGCAATTTATGGTCCCCACCTAGACTTGTATTGTGTCTGAAGACTTTTATAACAAATGGTGTGTTTCAAACATGTTCTGTCGTGACAGATGTAAATTTTGGAATGTTTTTTTTATTGCTGCTGATGGATACCAAGTGATGACAAATTAAATTTATTTTAGAACAAAATGTCAATAGCAATTGTTTAGTCTTCAATTGTCTCTAAAATCTCTGTTTTCAGTTTTGACCTGACAATTTCAGACTTAGCTTCTTTATAGTCATGCTTATCTGTTTTTCTCTGTTGTTTTGTCAATCTAGAAAAAAAACACTTATCTACTGGGCAGTTAAGAATTCATCTTTCCGAAAGGTATATGCACCTGATCTCATATGTTCTGCAGCTGTATAAGGGTTTATTTTGGAGCCAGATTTTCCCCCATGGTTAAATAACTCTGTCATAAATTCTTTCTGTTTGATGCTAAAGAAAATCTTTTTCTTTTTTCCCTTTCAATGCTCATCCCATTCATTTGGCACTCAAGCCTGGAGTACATGCATTTTGTAGAAAGGCTGCGTGCATATCAAGACAATGCTGTACATTCTTTGACAGCTTTTGGCAATACATAACTTTTGCCTGATCTTTTAATTGGCCTTTCTCTATCTTGTATTCACAGCTGCCTTGAAGGAAGTGTTGATCAAGACTGATCTGGTTCTTGAACTCCCGAATGCAGCCATCCGTAGGACAAATAAATGTCTGCTTTTGCTGTTTTAAGCCTGTTCTGTATCTAAAAAGAGGATAAATAAAATAAAAGATGTTTAAAAAAAAAACACAGAGTAACATTCAAATTAACTACATGTAACGATGTGCAGTTTCAATTGGCCCAGTCTCATCAGAAGATTTTTTAAAAAGTTTATGCCATAAGTGGGCTAGGGACCTAAAAAGGACAACAATACTACATGTTTGAATATTTCTTTCAACATTGGACAGTCTGATTACCTATAACAAGATTATGTCTACACCCATAATCCTTAAACCCACAAGCAGGGAATTTAAATGATGCATAAGTAGATAACAAGGTTTATTGAATTTTGTGTTGGTTTTCTCCGTTTTGTGACAAAATAAAATAATTATCATTGTCTTGCAATTGTGCTTAAGTTTGGGACATGACAGTTAGTAAATGAAATAATTATAAAATTACCATCATTTATGAGGTGGTTTATAGACATATCTGTCCAGTCATTAAGTACTTTTAATTGCGCAGAATTCGTTGATGATTTTAAAGTCACAAGCTTTCCTGAAATAAAAATTGAAATTAAAGAACTTGTATTCATTTTATTGTTTGTTAAACTGATCAATATGAAATTTGAAAAAAATTAACCAACTTCCAAGATCCTAATTTCTATAGAATTTTATGACGCTATGATATAAAATTACGTGAAGTTTTATAGCATACATTTTAGTCTAGGAGTTTGTGGCCTTTTTATTAAAAGGCTCTATTTATTATCTGGCTGACATTAAATGGTGGTCATTCTAAGTATGCAAACTTTTATTAAGATGATTTAATTTTATATGTTTTAAGTTGAGGTGCTGAGCTTATTGAATTTAGTATTAGTATTGCTTTTTATTGTCTTATATTCTTTTAATCACTGACCCAGGATTTAGAAGGAAGATATAATATGTACAAAACCTTTGCATATTTGTTTGTTTGTATAGTGATTAAGATAATAAGACAATGTTGCCTTTTGTTCCCTATTTTTGACATTTTTACCTATTGTTTCTGTTTGTTTTGTTCACGTATCGTTGCCAATATAATGGAATTTAATGCGACTGTCATGGCTAGCTATAACACCAGGTTCAATCCACCATTTTCTACATAGGAAAATGCCTGTACTGGAATATGAAAGTTGTTGTCCATTCGTTTGATGTGTTTCATCTTTTGATTTTGCCATTTGATTAGAGACTTTCCTTTTTGAATTTAACTCGGATGTCAGTATTTTTGTGATTTTACTTTTTTCAGGATGCTCAGTCTTTGGTTTGTTGTGCATTGTTTTATGAACATATTTGCCTTTCACTGTCTATGGTTTTTTTTGCCATCGTCTATCAAATAAGTTTTGAATGTTTCTTTGGTATCCTTGCCCTCTTTTTGAACCTCTTAAAGACGATAACACCTTGAATGATTATGCCATTCTTGGTATGTTCTCGAGGTTGTACAACTGTCGTGCGTTAACACTCTTTAAATAACACTAGAACCTATGATAAACGTGATGATCTAAAGTTTCCAATTGTCAACTTTCCTTTTTTCAGCAGCAAAATACTGTCTCCTGCATCATTCATTAACAGGGATTTGCTCTCCTTACACATAACAACCAAAGGTTTCACGCTCTCCATAAATAATTGGATGACCGATACGATGTGTCAGGGTCTCAACTTAATAAAGAACTGAATTTGCGGTCGAAGTCCTTTAGATATTAGCAAATTCGTCGACTAGTCATTTATGTAACCGATTGTATTTTATTTCTTATTATTACATTGAACTGAGTTTTGATTTGCATATCGAGTGATATAAGCAGACGTTTACCCTGTCGACGTATCCAGCATAGCTCCTCTTAAAACGATGCGATCTCTTCAGTTTCTGTCATTTGCTCCGATATTTTATTTCTTAATCGATAAACAAATTTGAACATTGGTAAACATCGTTCATAATTTTATGTATATCAGCTATCTTCAATTTTTCTAGCATATGTGTATATGGAAGAATAAGTATATATTGGACAGTTTTTTTATCAAGTACTCAAATCATGACTGTTTTAACATACTCAATTCTATATTGTTTGACATGTTACTTGTGTTTTTCAAAATAACATATTAAAGGATGATATTCTGATTATAAGACATTATAAAATATATATATATATTATTTTCATTAAAACAGTTATTTCATATAGTAAACGCGTTTGTTTATTGCACAATTTAAACAAGGACCACACAATCAATTTGCAATATTGTATCAGAGTTAAATGTGTTTCCAACAGTGCTGAATAAGATTTGAATTTTTTTTAATTGCGTTTGTTGCAAAACGATAACAGTGTTTCGTGTAGACTTATATGTCTGTTATTCAGTAGTTGTCGTTTGTTGCTGTGTGACAAATTTGTTTTCCGTTTATTATTTTTGTACATATTTTAAGCTTTTCTCGTTTGAATTATTTTACATTTGTCATTTCGGGGCCTTTATAGCTGACTATGCGGTATGGACGTTGTGTATTGTAGAAGGCTGTACCGTGACCTAAAGTTGGTAATTGCTGTGTCATTTTGTGGTTTCTTGTGGAGAGTTGTCTCATTGGCAATCAAACTACATCTTCTTTTTTATATCTTCTATTTTTCAAATTCAAGTACGTTTTAGAAAGTTTCTGAAATTGCCAGTTTAAACGAAACAAATGAAGGGAACCAGTCCATCCCTCCTTTTTGACTAAAGTATCTTTATTATACAAATCATATTATACGGGCTTTCTCATAAAATGTATAAGAAGCAGATATGCATGAAACACGATATATTTAACATCGATAAAAAAAATCTTCTCATTTATCATTTACATTTTGCAGGTCCTCCACTAATTAACATCAGCCAGGATTTATATATAATCAAGGCCGGAGATAATGTTAATATAAGTTGCGTTATTAGAAATGTACCAGAAAACTATAAATCCACTATGTATTGGAAAAAAGGATCGCATCGTATTTTTAACTACAAATATAATCCGTTTACGATTATCAAGATTGCTAAAGTCGATGATGCAGGAAACTATTCATGCCATGCTCGAAATAAATATGGTCCAGCAAGTGACTCCGCAGAATTGAAGGTTCTTTGTAAGTAAAAATTCGATTAACTATTAACTATTTACTGACACTTAATCCTACCATATACAAGATACCCACTACTATCGTGATGTTTTATGTAAAATGGCTAAGGTCAATTTCATATTTGTTATAACACAGATATATCATTGAAAGGTGAGATGTTTTAGAAATATCACACACACAAGAACACATACACATACACACACACACCAACTATCCATTTTGAAATTTTAAAATACATACATTTTATTAATCCATAATATGTATAAAAGGTAAAATAACAAAAATACCGAAATCAAGGGGAACCCCATACTGAAAGTCCGATATAAAATTGTAAAACCAAAATCTTGAAGACATCAACGACTTGAAGACAATTGTCATATTTTTGACTTGGTACAGATATGTAGAAAAGTCTATATAGAAAATAGTGGACCGTGTAGAAAGTGTATTGGACATTTTATAGATAGATGTTTGATTGTTAGAAAAACTTATACTTATAAATTATATTTATGTTCAACGTAAAAATGCAAAATTATGTTGTTCAGCCAGTAAAACTGAGTAGCATAGAGTGAAATAATAAAATACAAGGAAAATACAGAACGGAAAGTCCCAAGTAAAAGGCTAAATTAAAAGCTTATACACATTTTAGGTAATATAGACCAAATTATCATATGAATAGAAGATATCTATTTTCCTTTATAATCTGAATCCTGATTTCAATAAGTTAGATTGAGAGGTATTATCTACTGTTGCTTACTAGAAAGTTATTAGAAAGTTTTGTGTGGTCGAAATATTTTGTTGTGTCGTTTATGATTTGCATAGCAAGAATTGAATAATAACTCTGATCAAAATGTTATCCCTTGATAATTTTACGGACGCCATCACTAGATGCATGGGTTAATCGTTACGGAATGTCCGGTTTACAGATGACAACTGATATGTTCCAATTTTCTTAAATGCAATTCGGTCCCCTTTCCCCCCAATGTTACATACTGAATCTGACTTATCACTTGTTTTGTATTAACACGAGCAACGTAACGGGTTTCAAAAATAGAATAAGATCTGTTCATCCTTTCGGAGCACCTGAAATCACCCCCATTTTATTTAGGGTTTGGTTCAATTGTCTATATCGTGTACTGTTGTTTACCTATTTGTTAGTTTGTTTCATGGATATGCATGATGTTGTGTTGTAAATGCTTTTATGAGTTTGAGTACTGTAATAAAACAAAAGGTATAAACAATCTTTTTATCTTTTAACAAAAGCATGGTTTGCTTAAGAGGGATATATTTACATCGATCAAACATTGTTGGTTTCTGATATATGATTTATGGTATTTTGTAAATTGTATATGAACTCCTGGTTGCATCATTTCGAAATACTAAGTACTGTTATAAATGGGTATTGATAATAATCTCAAAGAAACAACACATTTTATATTTCTAAACTTTATTGGGATCAATATCTGAAAACCTGAAAAATAACGGTCTTAGATGATTTTCATACACTGAAACAACTTTGGCAAACTCAATTTGGGGAGATCAAATTGCATATTTTTATAATTAGTACCAATTTTATCAGATAACATAACATTTAACATAACGTCTATCAACTTATCAAGTTGACATAGCGGTAAAATTCAACTTTCAGTGAACAGGCACTTCGATCACGATTTTCACGGGTCTACATTAAATTCACACTTACAGGGGATAATGAGTTTGTAAACCATGTTTGTTGTTACCTATTCATTCAGTCTCAGTGTTATTTGACACATCTTTTGGGTAGTTTTCCCTTAAATTTCATCGTGGCGAGTGCTTGTTTACGTATATTGGAAGTTGCCATTCCAACGAATGGTCACTTCCGGGTAACGGTACTTCTTTATAAAGTTATAATAATACATAAAAGTATTATTAAGATATGATTTAATTACTTGCTGGCCTTCCTTTTATTGTGTAGGATATTTAATGATAAGATATAATTACGTTAAGTACGTTTTTGTGAAGCGCCGTTAAGGAACTATTTTGTGATTTCAATGACGTCAGATAGAAACGTAGGTGATAAGGCTAAGAGTATGGAATTTTAAGGTTTATATTTATTATGTCACTTATTTATTGGAATTAAAGGCAAAGTTTCGCGATTTTATGTATTTATAACGACATTTTGGGACATGAGCCAGAGTTTTCCTTGGTATTTCAAAGTTATAGTAGATTTTCAGTTCTCTGAGTCGCGGATGTATTTCACCTTCAAGTATAAATACGGCGTCGCACTAGCACTTTGGCATATCGTATCTGGCTATCAAGCAGAGCAGAACAATAAACAAAACAACCCTTAAAGTCAACCAAGCTATTTAGGTACAGGATGCATTTCGATATAAAGCTATTTTACCTTAAGCTATGCGATAGCATTTCAAGTCTATATTTATCTTTTTACATCTTTTGGAATATTAAACTAAAAGTTTACATAAGGACGTCTAGGAACCAAATATCGTTTTTATAAATATTCCCGCTTAAGCAGGTCTTCAACAGGAAGTGGCTTCATATTTAGACAAGATGCGGAACCAGTTCAATGTTTACAATTTCTAATAGCAGTTTTTGGCAAATTATACAATTATTACAGATGTAAAGATACGATGTCCCACCACGTTGACAACTTTCTAATATCGTAATTTAATGAAATAAGTATATTTCATTCTCTCATTATTGTATGATTGATAGGATAAAGTCTTGTAAATCTGTATATATAAGTTACATCTGGGGTTCGGAAGGCCAGCATCTTACTATTCCAATTGATGATTATACTATGTTATTGCTGATATTTGCATGCGTTATTTATTGAGATATATATATATATATATATATATATATATACAACTCGTCTAAACATCAACCCAACAATGTTAGATCTGTAAATTTGCTTTCGCAAATTTTTGGTTCTTCCCTCGCCGGGATTCGAACCCATGCTACTGTGATATCGTGACACCAAATCGCCTGCACTGCAGCCGTCCCGCTAGACCACACGACCACCTGGGCTCTCAAAATAAAGAGCTTTCGCTGGCCGTGTGTTACCTTTCCTCGTCAGTTTTAATCTAGCGGCGTACTACAGTACATGATATATAAGGCATGAAGATGTTATTGTTATAGATCAGCTAAATTATCTATAGTAAAGGATCCTACAAATTAATGTAATATACAGTCACAGAAAATAATTATATTTATTATAAGTACGTCTGAGTCAGTGACAACTCTACAACAGATGTATCCATCGGATCGCCATCAATGATGGTGATACATGGCTGTGTACATAATGTATATACAACTCGTCTAAACATCAACCCAACAATGTTAGATCTGTAAATTTGCTTTCGCAAATTTTTGGTTCTTCCCTCGCCGGGATTCGAACCCATGGTACTGTGATATCGTGACACCAAATCGCCTGCACTGCAGCCGTCCCGCTAGACCACACGAACACCTGGGCTCTCAAAATAAAGAGCTTTCGCTGGCCGTGTGTTACCTTTCCTCGTCAGTTTAAATCTAGCGGCGTACTACAGTACATGATATATAAGGCATGAAGATGTTATTGTTACAGATCAGCTAAATTATCTATAGTAAAGGATCCTACAAATTAATGTAATATACAGTCACAGAAAATAATTATATTTATAAGTACGTCTGAGTCAGTGACAACTCTACAACAGATGTATCCATCGGATCGCCATCAATGATGGTGATACATGGCTGTGTACATAATGTATATACAACTCGTCTAAACATCAATGTTGGGTTGATGTTTAGACGTGTTGTATATACATTATGTACACAGCCATGTATCACCATCATTGATGGCGATCCGATGGATACATCTGTTGTAGAGTTGTCACTGACTCAGACGTACTTATAATAAATATAATTATTTTCTGTGACTGTATATTACATTAATTTGTAGGATCCTTTACTATAGATAATTTAGCTGATCTGTAACAATAACATCTTTATGCCTTATATATCATGTACTGTAGTACGCCGCTAGATTAAAACTGACGAGGAAAGGTAACACACGGCCAGCGAAAGCTCTTTATTTTGAGAGCCCAGGTGGTCGTGTGGTCTAGCGGGACGGCTGCAGTGCAGGCGATTTGGTGTCACGATATCACAGTAGCATGGGTTCGAATCCCGGCGATGGGAGAACCAAAAATTTGCGAAAGCAAATTTACAGATCTAACATTGTTGGGTTGATGTTTAGACGAGTTGTATATACATTATGTACACAGCCATGTATCACCATCATTGATGGCGATCCGATGGATACATCTGTTGTAGAGTTGTCACTGACTCAGACGTACTTACATATATATGCATACTGGACAAGAATAAAAGTCATTCTTTTACGCTGGATTCATCATTTTATATATGATTATGCTGGAGTCAACAAACTACACTCAAAACAAGACTAAGTAAAGGAACACTATCAAAAATCAATCATACGGAATTAAAAGTACACTCGACCCCTACTCGCCCGCCTATAACAGTACGTTAAAAATGTCGTTTTGATCATGCATACATAATTTCTTAAATGGATCATCAAATTTTCGAATAGCCAAAAACAAGGAATCTTATTTACATCACCAACCTGATGGTGGCATTCATCTGTGTTGTGCTTTTTAGTCGGTTTGATGTTTTTTGACACATTCCCAATTTCCATTCTCAATTCTAACGATAAACGAAATTAGGAAATCACCTTCTTTAAACAGAAAAAAATGTGACGAGACTCTTGATTTTGAGCTCTGTGAGTGTAAATAAAATTGAAAATGGAAATATGAAATGTGTTAAAGAGACAACAATCCAACTAAAAGGCATAAAACAGATGAATGCACCATCAGGTTGGTGATGTAATTAACAATCAGAGTCCTATGTAAGAATAGGTAACAAAAGAAACAAAAAGCAAAAGACAATGATACATAACAAAGAACTTCTAACAGTAGTAATGCATTTATTAATAATAATGATATACCTGTATTTTTTTCGTATCAATTCTAATCTATAATACGTCATGGTTTTACTTAAAAGAATATTTGTTGACAGCTGCTGGAATTAGAGAAAAGTTTCATGAAGTAACTGCAAATGATTCATATAAAATGCACTGTGATGTATCTGGTGGAGATCGAGTCGTTTGGCGAAAAAATGATGAAGAAATTGAGTTAGACAATCAGCAAATATATGCCGGCGGGAATGTAAACGATCCATCACTCGAATTAAAAAAAATCAGTCATTTAGACCGAGGAAATTACTCGTGTGAAACAACTTACAGAAGTGTAACCGCGAAAAGTACAATAATCCATCTTCATGTCAAAGGTAGTTATATAACTAACATATTTACATCGTGATTTAGAGTAAATATAAATTATGTGAAAAAAGGTTTAAAAATAAGCATGCTTCATAAAAATATAATAGTTATTAATGTTAAGTGCATGAACGTTAGCTGCCAAAAGATTAGTTCTTCCTTATATTTTCACTCAATATTTCATTTGAATCGAATTTCATATATGTTTTTAATGATGTTTATATATAAGTCGGTGAAGATTGAAAAGCATGTTAATTTTCTTAATTAGAAAAGCCCTAACACAATGTATCAGAAAACACTTAAATCTCTTATGTTCTCAGTTTACGATGCCCAAATTAAAGTGCAATACTTACCGTTGTAAATGACTAATGTAATGCAAATCGAAATTCATCAAGAAAGCATGTTCTCGAGCAGAAACACACGTTTTAGTCCATTTTGAAAGAACATAAACGGTACCAATTTTTGTTTGCGCAATTATTCTCTCTTCGTTGATGCCCGAGGCCTAACAATCTTATAGGTTTCACTTTGTAAATACAGCTGTTTCTCAAAACACGCCTCTTTTGGGGAGTAATAGAATATTCATAGAAAATTAATTTTGTTTACATACTGGTTCCCAGTTATGCTCTCTGTGTTCCATATCGCAGAGACAGAACTTGGGAATATTACCAGTAAATAAACACGTGCGTATTGTTTACATTGAAATCTGTGGTAACCTTTCATTCGAGGTAGGGGTAGTTAAGAAAATTAGTGTAAGTTTAAACTCTGAGAAGTTCAGGTCATATAAACGTTGAAAATATGCCGCACAGCCCTATATTTTGACCTTTGAAAAAAATTGTGGTGCATATGAACTTTCAATTCTAGGATAAGATTTTTTTCAAAACTTCATAGTAAAAGTGGTACAGTTGTAGCCGTAAAAGGAGTTCCTATGGGAAATTGCATTGTCAATATTTACAGAAATGCAACCTATATAGGGTGAAAAAGGGGAATATTCAGAATTAAACCAAATTTGCTTTATTTCACAGATTTTAAAGAAATTAACTCAAATAAGAAGTTTTATAAATATTTAATGAAGATTGATAGAATCCTGGGCCTTAAATATGATGACTCAGCATAAATTCACAGTTTACAGTATGCATAGTTTACTTAAAGTCCTGGATACAAAATTAAATCATAATATTTGCATATTTGTAAGTTAAATTGTTAAGAAGTGCTTATATTTACTCTTTGCAGTCATTGGAACTCATAGATCCTTCCTGAATATTATTTATGGGGTATATTTGTGTCCTTTCGATAACCCAAAAGTAAGCCGAAACACCTAAATCTGCATTTTTGTCACCACGGCATAATAAATACAAGCTAGAAAAACAAAATATCTCAAGAAAACTTACAATAGTGTGTTCTATCCTGAATATGTACTAAATATTCCAAATTGCTAGAAACAGCAGAATGATTTAGGAAATTTGAGGCCCCAGGGGCAAAAAACATAGAAAATTGCCTACCCCCTGGGTCATAAAACAAATAATTTAACTTGTAAATGCTATGATTTTATGATTTTAAAGTTCTTGATATAGAAAACAATAACTATGCTTGGAAGTTATGCACAAATCAGATGTTAGCAGTTATCTATACAACATTTTAAGTGAATTTATATCTCAGACTGGTATCTGCATACATACAACTATTGCAAATATGGCTTTGTTTGAACACTTCTATTATATATATAGTAGCTAAATTGTGTCAGATATATGGTGACAGATGATACTGTTGTGACAAGAATTCTAAATTGACCATTTGAGGCAGAAAATGTGTTCTTTAATTGACAAATAGGCATACAGTAAGATGTGGACTGGAGATAGAGGTTCGATTGGATACTTTATATAATCTTGAATGTTGTAATGATTGATTGCTACACATTACATTTCTGATATTCTGATATGCTTTCAATAAGTTATCAAAACAGTTTTTAACAGGTTCTAGGCATTTTTTATCAGAAAATATGCAAATAGGGTATGCTGGAAATAATTAAAGTCTTGTTTTCAAATTCTTTAAAAAATTGAAACAGGGGAGGGGGTATAAAATGTATAGTAAAGAAATATTTAGAGTATACACAGTGATTTCTTTAAGACTTTAATTCTGATAAATGAGTATTAATGTGAGAAAAGATGATTTTAGAGAGTTTTCTATTTGAATAAATGTCTGTATAGGTTTCACTTTGTAAATACAGCTGTTTCTCAAAACACGCCTCTTTTGGGGAGTAATAGAATATTCATAGAAAATTAATTTTGTTTACATACTGGTTCCCAGTTATGCTCTCTGTGTTCCATATCGCAGAGACAGAACTTGGGAATGTTACCAGTAAATAAACACGTGCATATTGTTTACATTGAAATCTGTGGAAACCTTTCATTCGAGGTAGGGGTAGTTAAGAAAATTAGTGTAAGTTTAAACTCTGAGAAGTTCAGGGCATATAAACGTTGAAAATATGCCGCACAGCCCTATATTTTGACCTTTGAAAAAAATTGTGGTGCATATGAACTTTCAATTCTAGGATAAGATTTTTTTCAAAACTTCATAGTAAAAGTGGTACAGTTGTAGCCGTAAAAGGAGTTCCTATGGGAAATTGCATTGTCAATATTTACAGAAATGCAACCTATACATATGTTGAAGAGCGGTTCAAACCAAATATTAATTTATGAATTCAAAAATAAATAAAGGCAACAGCAGCAAACCGCTGTTCAAAAGTCATCAATCGATTCAGAGAAAATACATCCGGGTCACAATTTAAAACCGAGGGAAACTCATCAACTATAAGAGAAAAACAACGTAACAACAGAACACTGACGTGCAACAAAAACAAACGACAACGCAACAGACAAAGAAACGAAATATATGATATCAACTGCCATATTACTGCCTTGGTACAGGACATTTAAAGATAAAATTGTAGGTTGAATCTGGTTTTGTGGCTAGCTAAACCTCGTGCTTTATTGCAATGTTAAACATACCGCCAAAATGACAACATTACATGACCGGAATAAAGTACAATGAAATCAAGAACACTCCAGACAGAGAAATACATCATTAATAATATAATAGTACATGTCGACGTGTTAACCACAGAATAACAACGAATAACTAAAATTAATTAAGAACAAGACACAAAAACAGCATAATAGAACTACGAACTTTTTGTCTGTCACGCGAATGTATCGACGCCACAAAAAAAACCGTCACATATGAATTTCTAAAAATCGGATATAAAAATTTAATATCAAAGTGATGAATTCTGTAAATGAAAAATGTAAAGTCTCACAATGTACAACCTAACTATAAAAATATAGAATATATTGTTTGGGCTATTCCGATCGTACTCCCACATTATATACTTTTTTGTGAATGAGCTATGCGACGTTATAAACTATGACGTAAAAATATACGCATTTTATGGGAAAATACATGCTTGTGAAACCGAAAATAATCACAACAAGGAAACGTAGACAAACGATGTTAAGATGTGTTATAAGCCACTTTAAATATACATAAAAGACATATGAATGAAATTATCATATGAATTTTATCCGAACCTATCTAAACACATAATTGTAAATAGTTTAAGCATTTCACTAATTCAGGTTGCTCCGTTCTTTACCGTCAATTCAATAGTGGAAACGGTAAATATTTGCCTACACGTAGAGTGCTTCGGTCCATACGAATTGATATTGAACTTGAAATAATGCATAGCTATGAGTCAGGGTAAAATATTTTGCATAAAGGGCTAATTCGGGGTAAAATGACGATATATTCAAGCCTCCATGTATTATTTCTTAAAAAGAATTAATAGACAATAGAGAGTTTATTTGAAAGTTTATGCGATTCCCTGTTTTAACCTTGATTTGTATATTCTTAATGAATTTACATAAATAAACTCATCATAGAAACCAGGATTGAAATTTAGTGCTTGTGCCAGACGCGTGCATCGTCTACAAAAGACTTATCAGTGACGCTCGAATAAAAAAAAGTTAAAAAGGCCAAATAAAGTACGAAGTTGAAGAACATTGAAAACCAAACACTCGTCAAAGTTTTGCCAAATACATCAAAGGTAATCTAATCCTGAGGTAGAAAAGCCTTAGTTTTCAATAATTCAAAGATTTGTAAACACTTTATTTATAATTATTACCATATCAATGATATTTTTTGTCAACACTGAAGTGCTGACTACTGGGATGGTGATACTCTCGGGGAATGAAATATCATCATTGGTAAACTGATATTGCATTTAGTTTGAATCGACTTGATAAATTTCTAAATGTTACTGTGGAAGTTAATATGGGAACGAAGTCTCCAATAACAGTAGAAAAATCAATAAAAGAAAAAGAAAAAAAATAAATCGGGAAAATTCATACAGACTTCGTCCCCATTTATAGGTAATGCCTGCCTCATATTACACATCACATCTCACTCTTCAAACATATTTGAAAAAAGGGATTTTTGCTTTACATTTTAATCTCTGTACCGTCCTTTTCTTACAGGTTGTAAAAACACAATTTACCAGAAAATTTATCATAATTTTTTGAATTATTAAGCTATGCATGCTATGCATTCATTACGTCTGGCGTTTCAGAATCAGAACTTTATTTGTTTTTAGATAAACCACTGGTTTCTTTGCCTTATCATATGACGGAAGCTATCGAAGGCAGTAATACAATACTAGATTGTTCGTATGATTCATATCCAAAACCAACGAAGGTTTTTTGGAAGAAGGATGATAAGATAATCAAACTATCAGATTCAACTAGAAAAAAATATAATGGCAGTTCAGTGGAAATACCTGTGTTAGTTATATATGACATAACGCAAAGTGATGCTGGAAAGTATATCTGTTTTGTTAAAAATCATATCGGCACTGGATACAGCCAGACACTTCAACTTTTAATTATAGGTATGTGCATTGTTATTCAGTATGAAATTACTTTCAATAATAATGCCGATAACAGTGCTTGTAATTGTTTGCTTCTAGTCAGTTAACTTTTTATGAAGGTTCCTATGATGCAACATTTTTCATTATTAAAGAATAATAATTAATGCCAACTCTAATTAAAATCTGAATTTGATAAAGAAAATATTTAATGTCTGGAAAAAAAACAGGAAAAGGAAGAACATGACTGAAATTTTCAATCAAATAGTATAGTTTTTTAAAACATCGTCGTTGATGTAAGAAATAATTAATTGTGCTTAATGATGATATCAGATATGACAGAATTGAAATGCATTATCCGTTGTAATGTGAGCTTCAGATGTCGTCATAGTCAGGTAAATAAGACACAGTTGTAATAATGTGTTAATTTCATTTACACTTTTTATATATAAATTTTTATCAAAATTTAAAAACGCTGAATTTGTTTGTTATTCTTGAAACTCATTTTTCTGGCAATTGTTCGATATGAATGTAAAATTGTATTCGACTTTATTTTTTTTGGCATTTGTGCTTTTTATTTTCAGTTAAATCAAGTTGTATATACTATAAAACAACAAAAGAATGATAAATGTTTAAAAATGTTTTACAAAAACATAATTTGTTATGTAATATGCACTTTTACCGCTTCTTGTATCTTCCAACTTCAAGAGTGTTTTTAATACGCATGAAACATTTGCCACAGGACGTTAAGCAGACA
Source organism: Mytilus galloprovincialis (assembly GCF_965363235.1). Classification (NCBI taxonomy): domain Eukaryota; kingdom Metazoa; phylum Mollusca; class Bivalvia; order Mytilida; family Mytilidae; genus Mytilus; species Mytilus galloprovincialis. The sequence goes on from NC_134844.1 coordinate 7,542,418, forward strand.
TCTACCATTAAATCATACCTTCAACTGCAATATAATGCGGTATATTTTGTTTCCTAAGTTAATTACTAATTATTTTTTATACAGAACAAGAAAAGAGTGCATCAGCAACAGGAGCCGTAGTTGGTGGTGTATTCGCAACTTTAATTGCTATATTGGTTGTTATTGGTTTGGTTGTCTTACAACGGAGGTATGTGATTTATATTATTAGTTGTATTTCATTGATAAGTCATATACATCGAATTTTGTCCTGAATAATTACCACCATTTGTTACATGTTACATGTTACATACTTTCAGATAAGAAAAAGAAAAAATGGGGTCACCGAACTTGTTTTCTTGCTACGTATCAAAATATGTAAATTCATACGCGTCTGGCGTAAATACTAAATTTAGTCCTTGTATCTATTATGAGTTTATTTGTTACATGTTACAGTCATGTACATCTAGCAGGGCATACTTTTAATTTGAAATTTAGAATGTGTTAAAGAAACAAGTGTTGTTTATAAATCGAATTGTTTTTAATTATATTCGATATTTTATTACCATCCATTTGTTACAAGTTAATTGTAAATGTATTATCAATGAATGGATTTAATTTTTTTATCTACAGACGTTCCAACAATGTAAACAACACAAAACCATTACGACAAGAAACAATAAGTAATGCAGAGAATGTCGAATTGTGTATTGATGGTGAGTTTTTTCCCTCTATAAATAAATTTCAGGTACTTGTTTAATGTAAGATAAATCGATTACATGAAAGATACTACATGAATAAAAGCTCTTCTTCAAAATCATTTTTTGTAAAAGGAGAACAGAATATACCGAAAGGATATGTCAAAAATAAACAGACAACGCAATGGCTAAACAAAAAGACATATAGACAAACAATAGAACACGAAACAAAAGATAGAAAACTAAAGACTGAGCAACTCAAACCCCACTAAATACTTTGGATGATATCAAGTGTTTAAGTGACGAAGATAATTTAAGTCATGATTTATGAAAAACTGAAAAAGTTTTCCCAAATGTTATTTTCCACCTTTCTTATTGATAACATGAACTTTCAAGAAATGATAATACAACCTTAGTCCTTGGGGCAAAGGAACGGTAGATCAGATTTTAATTAAACCATTAAATTATATTTCCTGTCGTAAATGGGTTCTTTTCGAATCGTGGGTCGCCTAGCGGCATTACAACAGAAGCTTTCTCCTACCAACGTACAGCTTTCTGTCATATGCTGCAAATGCAATGTCTTGAGGAAGATCTCAGACTTGTTTATTGCAAATGTGTTTAATGAATTTTGACAATTGAACATAAATAAACTGTGTTACCTTTTCTGTGTTAACCAATCTCCGTTATGGCTAATTATATATATGTATTTTCTTTGTCCATGAGGCAATAAGAAAATTAGAAATATTGTTTCGGAATATATGAAGTGTTGGAAAACTATATCTGAGTTGACAATTATTCTGCATTGAAGTTCCATCATATTATACATTCTTCTAATAGAATATAATTGAATAGAAATAGTCCATTATTTTCACATTTTCTTTTCAAATTCCATAACATAAGGTGGTCTTTATGTTTATTTGATACGAAATAATCAAAAAACTTAATAAATTGTATAAGGCCACACCAATTTAATTCCTTGTTCGACGGACCCGCCCGCATCTATTTTTTTCAAAGAAAAATTTTTGTATTTGTTTTATATTCCCGCTTCCCGCATCCCGAAATGTAATCGTGTCCATTTCCCGCACCGTTTTTTTTTTAGTAAATATTATAAACAGATATTTGCACTTATTTTTATAATCACAATCTAACATGTATTTATAACGATTTTAAACATATAAGCACCCAAGTACACTGTGTCAATGTCTGTGATAATATTTGATTCAGCATGAAACCCATTTATCCCAAATGGGAGTGCTCCGATATAAATAGAAAACAGCAGAAAATACCTGTACAGAACAAAACATTGGTTTCCTTCCCTCTTACTTGAATTCCCTATCAAAATATGTTCGTTGTTAGAAATAAACTTCAAAGAATTTCGGAAAGAAATGCCTTCAACTGCAATATGCTGACGATACAAAACTATCCATACCCCCTGCATGTTTATGCACCTGTCCTGATTGATTCGGGGGCCTGTCGTTCAGCAGTTAGATATCGTTCGTTGATGTTCATAAATATTATTTGGTATTTTCCCGTTTGTATATATATAAATTAGATCGTTGGTTTTCCTGATCGAATTGTGTACACTTATAATTTTGGGGTCCCTTATAGCTTGCTGTTTTGTCTGGGTCAAAGCTCTGCCGTACGTAATATTTGCTATTATCCCTCAGAAGGGCACATATGGGGTCATTTTACTGTTGTAAAAAAGAAACTTGAAGAAATACCAAGGATTGGCAGTGTTACTATACAAATCCTTTGAAGAACTTAAAAAAATGAACTAAAAGAGAGGTGAAATACATCATATTTAAATAATTTTAAACAACATTACTATATTCTTAAAGAGAATTATTTATGATATTATTTATTTTGAATAATATTAAAGTAAATGTGTTAACATGGCCTAAGTCCAGGAATATTACAAAATTCTTGGGCATGTTTTGACCATTTAATACCAGATAGATATGTAGTTCTTTGGGAAAATATGAGCTCTTTTGTACTAAAAAGTTTTATTTACAAAAAAATATATTGTAACTTATATTGACCCCTCATAAAAAGGATATTTATAAAATTGAGGGTTGTTCCCAACCTGATTATGACTTGGATGGAGAATTGTCTCATTAATTGGCACACATACATATACCAAATCTAATTATTCAATTATTTATTGGTGAACAGGGAAAAATACTACATAAATTAAAGAAATGTCAAAGTACAAGTGATAAATCAAGTTTTAATATTGTCAAAACCTACTATTTTATGTTTACAAAAAAAAATATAATCGCTCGCCTTTACTTTTCAAGCTTCGCCTCAAAAATTTGCAAAATAAATATTTTTTTATTAAAATTTTCAAATCGCTCGCTCGCCCCAATTTTTGGAGTCCAAAAATCCGTAGAACAAGAAATTAAATTGGTGTGGCCTAACTGTATCCATAAAAACTTAAATGTTGTGCAGAGACTTAAACAAAATTTAAACAAAACAAAGACGAATATTACTTAGGACCCATTCAAACATACGCACGCACTTACATTCATTGATTATCCTTGGTAGAATGTAAATTTTTGCGCATGTTCAATCAATAGTGTTATTCATATGGTTATATTTTGGCGAAATTTCTGGTTGTATCTGATTTTGATCGTTTGCCTTGTCATTGCTCTTTTATGTATTGTACCTTGTATAACTCGATTAATTTCAATTCTTATTTGATCAATCAATATATACTTTGACTGATGAAATGCCATCTCAAAAATAGATATAGTACAAATTTAAGGCAATATAGAAAAAGAAGATTTGGTATGATTGCCAATGAGACAACTATCCACAAAAGACCAAAATGACACAGACATTAACAACTATAGGTCACCGTACGGCCTTCAACAATGAGCAAACCCCATACCGCATACCCAGCTATAAAAGGCCCCGATAAGACAATGTAAAACAATTCAAACGAGAAAACTAACGGCCTTATTTATGTTAAAAAAAATGAAAAACAAATATGTAACACATAAACAAACGACAACCACTGAATTACAAGCTCCTGACTTGGGACAGACACATACATAAATAATGTGGCGGGGTTAAACATGTTAGCGGGATCCCAACCCTCCTCCTAACCTGGGACAGTGGTATAACAGTAAAACATAAGAACGAACTATAAAAATCAGTTGAAAAAGGCTTAACTCCTCAGATGGACAAAAATACAAGTGGACGTGGCCCGGTACTTATACATCCCGACACAAAAAGACACAATGAACAGATCTCAGAGTACTAGCAGTTAAGACCATTCTAGCCCACTGCAGCTTATTGTGATAAAATTAAAAAAAAATGACCCTCATTGAAAACACTGTAAACATTGTATATTCGAGCTTGGTCTTTCAATTTGTATATAATAAAATTATAATTTATTAAAATATAATTGTCTCAGATGTTAAACTATAGTATATGCAAATGAAAGCATTCAGATATATGGAACTAAAAGGTATTTATCGTAGCGTAAACAATTTGTTCTATGGGTAATTGATTTAAAAAGTCGGCTCACTAACTCGCACAAACTGACTAAACTTCATAGCGCATTTACAAACATATTGTGAGTAAGCAGTTTACACAAAAAATGTTCTAAGACAAAATATGTTGCAGCATATTGATTTTCAACCTAAACACTTGGTAGGTTTTGTCTATCAGTTTTATTATCTTTCTTGGAACTATGGAATTCCATGCATGTGTGTTGCGCCTGCAAATATCACACTTGTTTCGGCAACATGGTATAATTACGTGTAAACCAATAGAATAGTTATCAAAAGTACCAGGATTATAACTTAGTACGCCAGACGCGCGTTTCGTCTACATAAGACTCATCAGTGACGCTCAAATCGAAATATAGATAAAGCCAAACATGTACAAAGTTGAAGAGCATTGAGGATCCAAAATTTCAAAAAGTTGTGTCAAATACGGCTAAGGTAATCTATGCCTGGAATAAGAAAATCCTTAGTTTTTCGAAAAATTCAAAGTTTTGTAAACAGGAAATTTATAAAAATGACCACATTATTGATATTCATGTCAACACCGAAATGTTGACTACTGGGCTGGTGATACCCTCGGGGACGAAACGTCCACCAGCAGTGGCATCGACCCAGTGGTTTAAATAGTTATCAAAAGTACCAGGATTATAACTTAGTACGCCAGACACGCGTTTCGTCTACATAAGACTCATCAGTGACGCTCAAATCGAAATATTGATAAAGCCAAACATGTACAAAGTTGAAGAGCATTGAGGATCCAAAATTCCAAAAAGTTGTGTCAAATACGGCTAAGGTAATCTATGCCTGGAATAAGCAATACCTTAGTTTTTCGAGAAAACAGTCTTACGACGAATCACGTTCAAGTATTTGTAAGTGTTACACGTTAAAATGGTTTGAAAAAATCTACTTTCAATTTTTCTGGATTAAAATCTGGGATGCTTTCCAAGATAAGGTATAATGTCAGTTTGTTCTGTTCACACATTGTTGTCAATATAAAGGAATGTTATACAGTTGTCAGAACATGTTTGTACCAACACATGAATATGGCAGTTGTTTGAGTTTTTGATTTTGCCATTTGGTTAGGAAATTTGTTTCGAATTTTCCTCGTATTTCAGAATTTATGTTATTTTACTTTTCAAAGTCAATTTGGAAACAAAATGTACATTTAAAGTAAGAAGAAAAATCATTACGAGTAATTTGAGATTGATTTAAATTTTTTATTTGTTTTCTTATAAATAAAGGCAACCGTAGTATATTGCTGTGAAAGTGTTAAGCTATGAATCATATAGACTAAATTGTTTTCGTTGCATAACTGAATGATAAATGATTTAATTCACTGTATACTAATTGGATTTGTTTTATTCCATGAGTCATCTTGGGTTTGGGCATTAGGTATACCAATATATGATACGTGTACATGTAGCTATAATCACATCCAGTTCTATATATTCAGTTTTTATTTAGCTATATTTCCAAACCTATTTTGCACTTGTTGTAAAGACAAATCAAATATTGAAAAAAAGTCTTGAATAATGAAACTGCTCCTGCAAACTACAGACACTTTAACCTATTTTCAGGACGTGGTATTAGGGACAATGGGTTATATTTGAATGTTGGTATAGTGTCTTCTTCCGCTATGGAGAACGTAAAGCCAACAACAGTTCCAATAACAGGAGATAATGAATATGATAACTTATCAGAAGTACAAAGTTCGTGTATCAGGGTGGAAGAACTGAAACAATATATTGAGAAAAAACAAAGACAAGAGGCGCTTAAAAATGAATATAAGGTAATCAATAACATAAGCTCTTACATTCCTAACTGATTTTAACTTTTTGACTCTTTTTATTAACCCGTCACTTATGAGTTTTTTTACAGACGATGTACGTTTTGTGTACAACATTTTACGCACGTCTTGAGTACAAATTTAAACCCTTAAATCTTTGATGATAGCAATGAGAATGGAAATGTGGAATTTGTTTATTTGGTCTAACCAAAGACCAAGAAACATAAAATAATTGTAGACCACCAATGGGTCTTCAACGCAGCGAGACAATCCCGCATCCGGAGGAGGGCTTCATATGTCTCCTGAACCAATATGTGAACTAGTTCAGTAAAAATGAACGTAACTGTAAATTATAAAACATATAAAAGGAACTAGAATTGAAAACAAAACATACAAGACTTTCAAAAGTCAGATGCTCCTGACTTGGGATAGTTTATTAACCATAACAGTTACTCCATATTGATATCTACTATGAGTGCCACAGATGAATCTTATGTTGACGACACGGACATCTGTTAAGAAAAATTGCAGGCCTGGTACATTTGATATTTTTTTTTAAATTGTGAATATGTAGTGTACACACGGTCTAAGATCAAATGAAAAACAATTGCAATCCCAATATACAAAACTACAATTATGTATAGCACCATCACGATTAACCTATTTCTGTAGAGTTAATAATGCAAATATTCCAATATTTGGCAAATGATTTCCTACAACAAGGAGTGATTAAATTGTAATATATGTATTTAGTATGAAGTGCATTTGTCTATGTTTTCTTGTTTTTAAACTAAACAAGTTTAGATTTTTAACTCCTTATTCGCATTTATTAACAGAAATCCTTGTATTTTTATTTAAATTTGAATATTTTAAACAAAGACAATGCATATATTCGCTCTTCTTTAATTCATTAGAGCATACCAAATGTAGCAGTGCATCCTACAACTCATGCACAAACAAAAGAAAATATGCCAAAGAACAGATTTAAAACAACATTCCCATGTATGTTAAATTATTTTTAAGTTTGATTACGGGGAGTCGACTCAGTTTTGCTTTATATGTTTAGGTTATTATTTTTATGACATGCTTTGTTTTGAAAATCTGAAAATGTAACATAATTTTCCATTGTCGAGACCAAAAAAAAAAGATCATAATCAAATACATAATATTTTTGTACACCGACATCTATGGCAAATGACTAGTATATACATTGCAAAAAAACAAAAGGCAAAGGAACAGCTCTTGTATTGATGTTCTTTTCTCTCATTGTCACAGCAAAACCTTCAACAATTACATTGACAACGCTAATAATGACTTATATCACAGTAGTATACCGCTGTTCGAAATTAATAAATCGATTGAGAAAAAACAAATCCGGGTTATAAACTAAAACTGAGGGAAACATATTAAATGCAAGAGAACTACGACACAACAGACTAAAAAACGGAGCAATAAAAAAATAATAAATATGCAAATGATGGACTATTCTATATACACAATGTCACATTGTAGATGATCACACTCGAGTTATACTGGAATCCAATGGAGGATCTGATTATATCAATGCAAACTATGTCGATGTAAGTACCGTTACATTTAATAAATTGTATTACTTCTATTACAAGTATAAAGCTTCAAGTAAGACTCTTTTTGAAGAGATAATTAAATTTATCCTGTCCTTTTATTACAAATTTTGAGCTTAAAGTGTATGGTTTTCAAGTTGTAAAAAGCACGCTCATTGTTATATATATATTTATTTTCTTCAAGTAAAATTGGTCGATTGTTTCTTTCATTTATACGTTTGAAGACGTTCTTTGACCTACATATAACGGTTTACTTTTACAAATTTGAACTTAGATGAGAAAGTTGTCTAATGGGCACTCATATCACATCTTCTTATATCTATTGATAGCATTTGCCTATGTTCATGAGATAATCATTTTTTAACATGTATCTTGTTATTGCTTGCATGTATAAATATATTTGATTTTCTTACAGGGTTTTGAAAAAGAAAAATGCTATATTGCATGTCAAGGTAAAACATGTTTATAATTTCAAATTCAAAAAATATTATCTAAAGAAAAAAATTACTTACATTCAAAATACCAATAATGCTTTATTAATAAAGAAAATATTTAAAACAAATTTAACTGAACGTTGTTAAAGATTATAGATAATCTGCGTTAAATTTGAGAGGTTCGTCGTCATATTCATGTTTTATAACAACAAATAGCAATGTTATTATCTTCCGAACAGCAGAGGGTTTTTGCATGAACCCCCTGTGGGGTTCATGCATATATATTGGCGAGTTTTGGATGTGTCTATGGGCCACTAGATATCTCTCGGCCGGAAGTCAGAATAAAATTCTCGGAACGTCTCGAAAGTTTTCGGTCATCTATACAGGTCTTCACAGGTTGTTATCTACGTCTTTGATATGGTCCCTTGATGGCCCTTGACGACGCAATTATATTTGTTTTAAAACAACCACTGTACACTGTGTGTATCTGGGTCAATTATAACGTGGTATTGTCTGTTGTCTCGATAACATGTAAACAAATTATGTTTGAAGATTTAACCACTGGATACTGTGTATTTCATCATAGACTTACGGGATAGAACATTCTGTTTAAAATGTTAATTTTAGATCGGAAAACAGAAAGATAATATTCTTATCAAAAGAATTTAATTCAATCGATCTCAAAGAAATATATAAAAAAAAATATATAATACTTTATTTATGTTTCTGAAGAAACTAACAATGATTGAAATCAGAATATTTTCAGAGTTTCAATTAAGAAATAAGTATTTTATATGACAAGATACTCTGCTTTGGTATTTTTAAATATTCATTTGTAAAGGAAACATAAAAATTAAATCCAAATAAATTCTTGTATCCTACAATATATTTCTACTTTAATTATTTCATACCATTTTAGTATTTAGCCGGGTTTTATGAGTAATTATTATTTATTTTTTTGTATTATAATATATCCATAAAACGGAAAGTAAAATAAATGTATTTTATATTTAAATTTTAAACGGTCGTGAACAAAAATACTTGTGTGTTTTCAATTCATAAAGCATGTTGATTTTTTTATACTGTTTTAGTATGGATTTAGAAGTCTTTGCTTATATTTTGTATAGTAATATATTCACATAGTGGAATGTTAGAATTTAAAAGTAGATTCATTCGATAAATAAAACGTCCATCCGTAAATACTTGACGTTCGTGTTTATTGATATTATATATATTCAAAAGAATTTGAAAAAAAATTACTGACCGGAACGTTAGTTTATTATAAAATTTTAATTCAATTTTTGTTTGTTTGTTTTAATAGTTTAATCTTAAAGCATCTACATATTTGTACTATGGTACGGTTTTGAAAATTGTATTCATTGTGTTGACCAACTATCCTACACGTCTTGATTCATTCACATTATAGATCACATTTCAAAAGCACACTATCGGTTTGCGTTCTCACAAATTCCGGATAAAATGTCAATGAATCCTGAGTCAAAACATTTAGTGTAGGTCGTTTGACATTCGAATTCAACTATTAGATTAAGATATGTGATGACGCAAATGTGTATTCTTTTCCTGAGCTTTCTATTTACTATTTCGTGCGCTAAAATACTACTTGCATGCAATACTATTAAATTCACTCGTGAATTAAAGCTTATTTTCGTTTTTGTTATCTAAATTCAGGACACGGCAGAAAGAGCTTTACATTTGATTTTCAAGCACGATCATTACTAACGGTATTCTAACCTCGAGTTGTTTCTCTTTTGTTTCTTTTTTGATTCACTGTCCTATTATAAACTTTGACCTTTTCGAAAAGCTAAGGATTGTCTACCCAAGAAATAGATTCCTTAACTTTGTAATGTATTTAGCCTTTTAACTTTTTTCATTCGAGCGTCACTGATGCTTTTTTTGTAGACTTAACTCGTGTCTGGAGTACATCATTTTAATTCTGGTATCTTTTTATATCTACATACCTTTTTATATATTTTTTTTAAAGTGTGCACAGGTTTATAAACTTCTGAATTAAGAAATTCTTCGGCAAAAACTAAGTTTCCCTGTAGAATGTTTGAATTGATTTAAGTAAAATCAGGAAATCCTTAAAGTTTGAGATGTTTTATGAGACCAAAATAAGTCTCTTCATAAGAGGTCCCAATCAATTGCATGCCACAGGTGTCACCGCATACAACATCTAACATGATTAAAGACAACTTCAAATACGAGTCGGAAATGATAGATAAAATAAATGCATCCTGAATTCCTGATTATAAAGCAAACTGAGTGCATAAAATATTGCGATTGGTTTGTGCAATTTGCATAAGTCATCTGGTTAGTAGGATTGCCAAAGGGTTATAATCGAAAAACAAAATATGTGCATTCCAAAGTGATAAATAGAATAGTCGAGCTTTAAAATAGCTATTCAAATAGAAGCTGTAAATATATACTTTCAACTGGCTTCTTCTTTCCACAGTCAATTATTCCAATTCAAAAGCAAACACAAATTCAGCAACAATCTTTTGGTGACCCGGCAGTCAGCGGTCTTATGTTCATGTATTACTTTTCTTTTTTTAAAGAAAGCAACTTGTTTGGCCAAAGTAGGGTCTTAGTTTAATCGTGCTTAGTTCAAACATATTTATTTATTGTGGATTGGGAAACAAGTTTTGCAACTTACATTAATCCCTTTCCAATTTGCGGGTGAGAATGCTGCCTTGTATCGGCATTAGCCTGCTCTTTTTCGAAATCTACAAGGGTGTCTTTAACGTTCAAGAGATGTGGCTCTCTCTTAACACGGGTCAGTCATTTATCGTCCGCTTCCGACGGACTATCATCGTTTCCTCATACTCGCAAATGATGTCAATTTTCATCCAGGAACGGGAATTGAACCAGGAACCTTTGTGTTAGTAGTCCGATGCACTAATTATTACACCACGGCTCTCAAGAATTTCTAGACTTTTGATTGCTTAAATGTGGAATGTATCCACGTCTGGTTTCTTGTGTAACAGGCTGTAATGCCCTGTGTACGTCTAAACTCTTACAACAACTCTTAAAGAGATGCCCTAGTGCAAGGCAACATTGCTGTCCTTGTGCAATTTACCCTCATGTTCTCGTGGCAGTCTAAATTTCCCTGACGTTCAGCACGGACATCTTTAATAACAGGAAAGTATTTTTTGTATTGTTAGTTTTTTATCGTTCGGAACATGGATGCCCACAACATACAGAACAAACAATAAACACTTACGAAATGTTTGTGAAGGGTACGTGAACAGGTGTTCTTCTCAATCAGAACACTGATTTTAGGATCTTTGGTGAATCTATGTTAGATAGAGTCTTGGAATTCTATTCTTTGCTAGTCCTACTTTTCATACATGTCGAAGACCAAACAAGATGTAAATATCGACGATATCGACAATGTCGGCACGATATCGAATCGAATCGATATTGACAATTCAATACACCGTGACAAAACACACTGTCGACATCGACAATTTCGGTATGATATCGACAACAGCGATACAATATAGATTCGATATTGACATAGAAAATATTAAACCTTTCCCCGATGATATATGGTATATGGATATATATTAAAGGAGAAAAAAATCAATGATCTTAAAAGAAGTGTTGACAACGCAGGACTATATAAGAAGAAGGGCAAACAGAGGACAAAAGACAACATTTGACATTGAAACTAAAAACAAATGAAAAACGCAGACCCCGAAATACTTTGGCGACCATACCACAAATTCTAATTGCGTTTACATCTATGTATTGATGAATTTCAAGTTAAGATATCTTACATGGTCTTTTAAATGCATTGCCAACATAGACATAAATCGTATGTAAACTGGATTTAAAAAGAAAATTTACGGATTTACTTCAACCGGAGAAAACATATATAAACGCACATAGTCCCCCGTTTGAATGATACAATCAATAATTAAATTACCCTCCTGCGATGTCAAATGAAGATCTTCATAGTGTTAAATATTTTATATGATGTAGTTTTATAAAATAATAATCAACATAGAAATTTACATAAATCAACATCATAGACAAAATTTCAATTTTTTGTCAAAATGTCAATTCATTTTAAAATATTTCAAATTCACTTTGCTCGTTTAGCGTTTTTATCTTCATTGTATATAATTCATTGTATTGTTAAATGAAAAAAGGGGATGTTTGTTGATATCGATTCGATATCATCGATATCGACAATATCGACAACAAAGACAGAGGTTTACGCCCGTTGTTCAAGTTGTGGAATGTATGTCGATATCGATTCAATATCGTCGATATCGACAACAAAGACAGAGGTTTCGGAATATGGAATGCTTATCGATATTTATGCGATATCAACATTCAAAACAGAGGTATCAGGCGATGTGGACATAACCACATACATACGAAAAGTCATGTATCAATATCGAATCGATATCATCGATATCGTCGATATCGACACAACATCGTGTCTTTGACATACCTCCTACTTTAACCTATATTCAAACGATCATTGTTAAAAAGTAAACCTAAAATACTGAACTCCAAATTAAATTTTAAAACACGGCGAGTTCAATGAAAACAGAAAAAAAATCATACGTTACCAACCAATGGAACGAATGAAAACAACCGTTATGTAAAAAAAAAACTTCAACATCCTCGTTTGCATCACATATATATGCAGTTGAATAATTTATAAACGTTTTACCTACAACAAACAAGTACAAAACACATTAACTCAATTACAAGTATGTAAAATCTATTCGTATAGAATAAAGAGAGATAATAATTTACACATAAAAAAGAAAATAACAGCAATAGAAGAACCATTTAAAGAAAAAAAAGCATGTATATATAAAATATTCGACGTCTATCTTAAATTTCTCTGCCGACCTTTGCAAACAAACGTTATTGACTACTTAAGCTAGAATCACATATACATGTAGAATATCTGATAAGTTAAATTATCCAAACATCAAAACAACTCTACAAGAAAGAGGATAGCATTATGATAACCTTTGATTTACAGGTCCAATAAAACCTACAGTTGCTGACCACTGGAAAATGATATGGCAGGAAAATGTGCATCAAATTGTAATGTTGACAAACTTGGTGGAAGGTATTAAGGTAAAAAAAGTTATGTAAACAAATAAACAGGCTAATGAAAATGATGAGATATGTTGTGTGACATAGGCGAAAAATATCAAAAGCTAAAAACAAACTGACAACGCCATGCCAAAGCAAAATGGAAAATTATCAAAAGACAAACATTAAGGTTGAACATACAAAACACCGCAAACATTTTAGAAAACTGAATTTTGAGAAACAGAAACCCCATTAGAAACTTGGGATATATCATTTGCGCCCAAAGGGTAAGAAGATCCTGCTCCAAATGTGCCACTATTTACATTTAAAGAAAACGGACTTGTTTGACGATACGACAGTTGTAGCATATTCGCTGTCATCTATTAAACAGATATTCAATAAAGGTCAACCAGCTCGTAATGGTGTCTGTTCAGTTTTCTGACGAATGGTTTTATTTCATGTCTACCTGTGCGAATTTTAAACGCGCAATTTTACACCAGTACCCATACCCTCCTTCCTTGATGGGTGCATTTTACATAGACAAATATAATCGTATAATATAATCAAAATGAGGATGTTAATTTGATGTATGCCTTTTTGTGCTTCTTCGTTACATTTGTTGTTTTTATAGTGATTAAGATGATAACACAATGTTGACTGCTGTACCCCTATTTTTGACATTTTTACCTATTATGTCTGTTTGTTTTGTTCACGCATCGGTGACTATATAATGGAATTTGAAGCGACTGTCATACAAGTGAGAGGTTTAGCTAGCTATAAAACCAGGTTCAATCCACCATTTTCTACATTTGAAAATGCCTGTACCAAGTCAGGAATATGACAGTTCTTGTCCATTCGTTTTTGATGCGTTTTGTTATTTGATTTTGCCATGTGATTATGGACTTTCCGAATTGATTTTCCTCTGAGTTCAGTATTTTTGTGATTTTACTTTTTAACAACACCACTTGAAGCGTTTGGTTCAAATAGCTTTCGTGTGAACAGCAATCCTATATCAAGAAAATCGTGAGAGTAATACATGCGCTGCTGGAAAGTTGCTACATAAAAATGGACAATTCACAATTTGGAAGTTGAAATCAACTTTTGTGTTGCAATTTTTCATTGTCCTTTGGTCAGCATTGTCAATTACTAGATGATTGATTTCTTTATGAATAGATTAAATGTGAACAATACTGGCCTAGTGGTGGTAAACACATGGTCCTTGGAAATCTGATCATCCGTCTTAATGTTGAAAAGGAGAGAACAGCATATGTCACAAGAGAAATAACAATTGAAGACAAAAAGGTAGTATATTGTATTATTTTTAGGGAAGCTAATTAGCAATAAAATAAAACACTACGGATGGTTAGAATTTTTGTCAAATTGCTTCTGCTTTTTTATGTGTACTGTAAGCTAATTACAGAGCACGTTAGAAACATGTCTGCATAATTGATGAACTTAACCCGAAAGGAAATACAGTGATTGACAAAGTCCTTACAGATAGTTTGATAAAAAAAACTCTTTATCTAGTCCAAGTCTTTTTTTAACTATCAGAAAATTTTGGATGATTTCAAATACAGTTCCTTTTGGAAAAAAGCTTATCTTTACAATGTGTAAGAAACTGAACTAAGTATAGACTTCATTCCCACAAGCTGAATATTGAATTTGGTAGAATACGGTAGATTCAAAAAGGAGCAAGAAGAGAAAGTTTATATATGTATGTAATTGTTGTGTTAATGGGGATGAATTTCGTTTTATTTCTAAATGTCTGTAAAAAAAACATAAGAAAATTGTTAATTAGGTTTACAAAGCTATTAGTTATGGATAAGTTTACATGGAATGTAGTTTAGGTCAACCCAAAATGTAAAGGTATTGCCCAATATTCAGAAAATGCCACGGATAAAAAGAAAAAATGATAGAAATTCATCGATTTATATATACTTTGTAAAATTGCCTCTGGTTGTTTAAAAAATGTTTTGTTATGCAATACATGTTACTGCTCCATAGGAGTAGGCCATGTAAACATATACCCACACTCATTTTTACCTTTGGTGATTCAAAGATTAAACGTAGATTTTTTATTATGCCATTCTTTTCATTTGTGTTTTTCTTGGAGTAACGTAGTTTTTGTTATTTTCTTTGTGTTAGCTACCAGTAATTCTGGCTTCAATTAGTATATGTATTTCAAAACTATCTTATATCGATACTAACGTTTATTTCAATGCATTTTAATTTTTCAGACTAGCAAAAAGCGTAAAGTAACTCAATATCATTTCACAGCTTGGCCAGATCATGGGACGCCAGATCCATTGTATCTTGTATTGTTTCATAGGCATGTGATGTCTGATACCAAAGCTGGACATTCAGGACCTTTGTTGGTTCATTGCAGGTAAAGATTGTCAAATCTTTTTTCGGTTATTTAATACTAGTAAGTATCAATGCAATTAACGTCAATATAATTACCTTAAAATAGTTATAAATAAATGAAAAAGTAATTAAGACAGCTAACCAACAACACAAAACACAAAAAACGATCTAGTGGTTAACAATATTATACATTTATTAACTCTGGGGACAAAGGCAAGTTTAATGTACGAGACGTAAACTATTTCACGATGTGACGTTTTATCTATTTATCGAATAGAAAATAAAGAAGTGTTTTCTTAAACAAATGAAGCTTGTAACAAAGGAAGAAAACGTTCTTTTATGTATTACTGAAAAATTATTACAAAGAAATTTATGTATTACTGAAAAATTATTACACCAGGGTTTTCGATATCACAAACTAGTCAAAACATTTACTAAATTTTATCATCGGTATAAAGACATCATTCGTAAATATAGCTCAACATGCAGACTTCTAATACGTTCAGGTATTTCACATCCAATTTTTTATGGTAATATTCTTTATAAAGCACAAAGGTGTCAGTATTCACCTCAGAAACTTACAAAACCTTTGAATAGACTTATTAAGAAGGGATATAATTACGATACTGTTGTCAAGTCATTAAAGATTGCATATTTTGGCGTTAATATTGAGTCACTGATAAGGTCTTTGCATCGGAACTAAACACATTTATTCTAAAAACAGTTGTTGGCATGACACGGGTTATGTTCTTCTCATATATGTTATGATGGTATGATACTAAACCCCTAACGGGAAGGATTGTGCCTGATGTTCATATGATGAAATCATAATCTTTCAGTCAGTTTAGTTGAAGTCTGGAGCTGGCATGACAGTTAACTGCTAGTAGTCTGTTGTTATTTATGTATTATTGTCATTTTGTTTATTTTCTTTGGTTACATCTTCTGACATCAGACTCGGATTTCTCTTGAACTGAATTTTAATGTGCGTATTGTTATGCGTTTACTTTACTACATTGGTTAGAGGTATAGGGGGAGGGTTGAGATCTCACAAACATGTTTAACCCCGCCGCATTTTTGCGCCTGTCCCAAGTCAGGAGCCTCTGGCCTTTGTTAGTCTTGTATTATTTTAATTTTAGTTTCTTGTGTACAATTTGGAAATTAGTATGGCGTTCATTATCACTGGACTAGTATATATTTGTTTAGGGGCCAGCTGAAGGACGCCTCCGGGTGCGGGAATTTCTCGCTACATTGAAGACCTGTTGGTGACCCTCTGCTGTTGTTTTTTATTTGGGCGGGTTGTTGTCTCTTTGACACATTCCCCATTTCCATTCTCAATTTTATTGAAAAGCTGGCAACTGTTGAAGAAGCTTTCATACTTATTTGCTTGTCTCCTGTCATTGTTGTGATTTGTTTATTTATTACAGTGCTGGTATTGGGAGAACAGGAACTTATATTGCACTTGACGCTCTGTTAGAGGAAGGTCGAACTACGGGATTTATTGACATTTTCAAATATCTGAAGAAAATGAGATACAGCCGGATGAACATGATTCAAACTGCGGTAAAAACTGAAACAATATATAGATGTAGATCATAACTGTGTTTACATCAAATTTAATGCAAGACAATCTAGTTCTATATACATGACAGGGGGTGCATACCTAAGGTTCTTGGTCAAACATTGTGATTATTCAAACTTTCATTTCAATATCATTCAGGTTATCAAATAACCAATTGATAAAATATAACATCTCTCTCAGCTGTTTAAATTTGACTACTTCTTGTCATCCAAACATGTGTATTGAGCAGTATGAAATTAGGTTCAATACATTATGACGTGAAATATGTGTCGTTTTAGAGGATTTGTCTTGTCTGAAGCAAAAATAAAGACTGATATTGTAAAATATTTATAACGGGTTTTTGTTCTCTATAATGTTGTTCACTACCAAAAAGGTAACAAATGGGTTATTATATAAAAATGATAGAGGTTTGGAATGGCTAAGTGTACATACTTTGACTTATAATTATTTTCTTTTACAACTTGTGACTCGGATGTTGAGTTGTCTCATTTGCACGCATACCACATCGTCTTATATCTATATAGCTACAAAGTCATGCTGTGCGTTCTGTGTATTGTGTGCATACTGCGTCGTGTGCTATAAGGTACAATTAAGGACAAGTTACAGTAAATGGGTTATGTTACAGATTTCAGTAAATTTTCCAACTCTGGTTCAATGAACTTCAACTTAAAATTAAAAACAATGCATTTCTCTCATATATCATTAAAAATATTACTGAAGGAATTCTTACAAAATTCGTGAACATTTGTACAGAAAGCACTACAATCGGCATAAAACCTTCAAAATTTTGTCTTAAAATCGCTAAATCTTTAATTCTACTCCATAAATTATTCTTAAAAAAAGCTATATGTTGTTGATACATTAATTTCCGTTATAACGATGGAAAATAAGATAGGGTCACCGACTGCGTTTTTACGGTATACATCATTTAAAGATAAGTTCTTTGTGAGAAAAAAATCCAATAAAACGTCGACATAATCGTAACGTCGCCGCGTTGCAGGCCGTAAAACATTGATTTTTTTATGTTTTTCACTACCAACAAGGTAACAAATATAATTTAGACAAAAATCGAAGTCGGTGACCATATGATTATTTTAAATCATTAAAACAGAAATGTATGTGTCAACAACTCATAGTTTTTAAAGAAAAATCTATGAAGAAGAATTAGAGAATTGGCGATTTTAAGACGAATTTTATCTGTTTTTTCGTCGATTTTATGTGCTTCTATACAAATATTCACCAATATTAAAAGAAATAAATCTGCAATATTGCAGATAATAAAAGAGATAAATGCTTTATTTTTTCGATTTTCAGTTGTAGTTTACCAAGCCAAGGTTGTAAGCAAAATTTTAGCAAAATCTCCTACATAGCCCATTTACTGCTCCTTGACCTTAAAAAGAGTATTAAGTGATTAACCTGAATTTTGTCATATAAGTCTCATTTTGTCCGTTGACCTAATTTCAATATGGACTTTAAGGTTTCAGCAAATCACATAATTATGTAAGCCACAAGATAGCCAAACAGCGTTGATTATTGTCTTTATGATACAAATCAGTATTTTGGTAATCATTTGATGCGTAATCGGACGAAAAAATGTACAATTTGCAATTTGGAATCGATACGCCTCGAACAACTACTCAAAGTATTTTAGAAATAGCATTTTAATTGAACGAACAAAGGTTCTCTTGACGCCTCAACGGAATGAACAAATAAGAGACGGGTTACAGTGTTCCAGGTATTTTAACAAAGGCTTATAAAGACATGTCTTATTATCATAACAGAACCAGTACGTATGTTTACACTATACCCTTCTGGAAGCGTTCACTATGAAAGATACAAAGATTCGTAAAGACAAGTTTAGTGAAGTGTGGATGAGCATTTCGACAGATAATAGACCGGTCAATCATCAAAGACTGGACGAAGAATTCAAGGTACAAATATAACAATTTTATAAACAAACAGATTATTTGACATGTATTCAGACGCACAATCAAGTGCGTTATTACAGATTTTTGTGTATATTTGATATATGTTATTAAGACTACAACCCAACGAGAAATTACATATGAACGTAAAACGCAAAAAGTAAAATCCCAAAAATACTAAACGGAAAATTCAAAACCTCAAACACATCAAACGAATGTATTACAACTGTCATATTCCTGACTTGATACAGGCATTTTCTGATGTCGAAGATGGTGGATTGAACCTGGTTTTATGGCTAGCTAACCTCTCACTTGTATGACAGTCGCATCAAATCCAAAAGCAATAGACTATCAATACTTTGCCATAGTACCACATCTTCTTATTTTTAGGTACTCATCATTGTAAAATGTTTTGTTGGTTCAAACCTACTTTTTATGGTTCAGTGTGGATTTGAAATTACATTTGTGAAACTATATAGCAAATACAGATATAGCTACATTATCACAACATGACAACTTTTGTATGTTTTCTTTAAAACAAAACAAGTAAAAAACTGTCATAATTTTTCTCATACAGTTTATCTTATGGTGCAATGTTTTATATATGATGGAAATCTGACAGTAAGCTACTTGTATTATTTATTTCGATTAAACCTTATTTAGGACCTCCAACAACATGTAAGAGAAATAAAGGGTCTGTCATCCTCTGTAAGTAAGACCATCTCCTCCTATGATTTTATTTTGTGTTTGTGAAATAGGCTGTGCATTTGTTTTTATGTTTATATTTTATAAGAAATTATCTACATTTCTAAGTGGAATTCAATGTCCTCCAGAAAAGAAAACTGGTTAAAAATTATAGAATTTAGGCTTTTTGTAATTGAATTACTAGGTAAATAAACTCATCATAGATAAATGTGATGTGTTTCTTTATTGCATGCGTATGCATCTTCATATTACATTGAAACTTTATTTCATGTCGTTTTATTTGCCTTATAACTTTAGTTATTGTTTCGTTTTAATGTTAAGAAATCTCTTTTTGGTTAAATTTTTGGCGCTAATGTTATGTAACAACAAAGAACAAGTATTGCATTTTGCATGATAAGTCTATACAGGAATATTTCCTATGTGGTGATGCTGCATGTAACAGAATGAACTTTGCTAGATTACTTTGTTTTCTGTAACAGTAAAGCATGGTACGTGTAATAGGTAAAAGTCTTATATTGCTTTATTTTCGTATGAAATGCCTTGCTTGTCCATTATTGATAAAATACTTTTTTTATCAGATTGAACTTTGTCTTACTTATTTTTTATTAAAACAATATTAATCACAGATGACAATTAGCATTAAGATTTTCCTTGTACACTCTCAATCCTGCAAGTCATTCCATTCTAAGACTATATATAATGCGTCTACTTTAAGGGTTCTATGGTAGGATAATTTCAATTCAGATTCTTTTCTTTGCAAAACATAATACCGCATTGTTTACATCGCTACTTCATTGTGTGCTTTGAGTAATAAAAAAAGTGATAACCATTCTTTCTCATAGTCATATACTGCATTACCTACTAAGTTAATAAATCCCCAGAGCAACTTTGGCCAGTTGCTGTTCATCAATGTAGGTTTTCTGGTTTTATGTGGGTTTTTTCCAATCTTTATTATTCTAGAAACATTAAGAATGAATGCACTAATGAGAATCATACGTTTTTATACGGCACTGATGTTTTTTATGAAGAAAAATAAAATAGCCATTCAAATGATTTTTCCTTCAGATGCTAAATGCTAAGAAGGATGAGCAAAATCAAACTCAACATAATGCTGCAATGAGTACAACAAACTTGGCGAAAAATAGAAACAAAGATGTTTTACCAAGTAAGTTCTGTCCGTCTTATTTTCCGAAGTATGTAAAATGTCATTTAAATGGTATGATACTTGTAATTGGGTATCGAAATTTATAGGAAATAGAAATAAGAAAGTGTGTCCTGAATACCAATGTGACAATCAATTCTCAATTCAAGTCATAATGTTTAAAAAGTAGACAATTAAAGGCCAACGTACAACCTTCAACACGGAGCCTTGTGTAATACCGAACATCAAGCTATATTAACCTATCAAAATATATGACCATTAATTTCAAAACGAGAATCGTTAAGTAAAAACACTAATTACGAAAGATATTGACAGTCAAATGTTTGTGTGTTTCAATCTAC
Source organism: Mytilus galloprovincialis (assembly GCF_965363235.1). Taxonomy (NCBI): domain Eukaryota; kingdom Metazoa; phylum Mollusca; class Bivalvia; order Mytilida; family Mytilidae; genus Mytilus; species Mytilus galloprovincialis. The sequence goes on from NC_134844.1 coordinate 7,563,568, forward strand.
TTTCCTTCATTTCAATTAAGCATATATATTTTAATTTTCCCTTCAATAATACCATATTTTCAAAGAGTTTGTCAATATGATTGTGACTAGTTAATATTGGTGGATCTAATTATAAGAACATTAAGAATCAAAACTTTGAATATTTGTAATATAAACATTAGTTTCCACAACTTTAGTTTTCTATGTTTTGTCATGTGTACTATTGTTTGTCTGTTTGTCTTTTTGATTTTTAACCATGGCGTTGTCAGTTTATTTTCGAGTTTGACTGTCCCTCTGATATCTTTCGTCCCTCGTTTAAAAGTAAAAGTAAAGTAAATGTGTGGTAAACGTCTATATAATAACTAGCAAACGACAACTTCAAACTGTATGATTCAAGCATACTTCACAAAAAACAAACATCATAGCAGCCAAGCGTCAAATACATCACTATTAGGGTAAACGTAAGTATCATATATAATATGTGAGTACCATATAGAGTTTAAGTTTGCAACCCGGATTTGCCTTTAATCAATTCTAGACTAGTAAAAAGCGGCAAACTACTGTTACTTTATCCATAAGAATATTTTTTTGTAATTTTTAGTGGATGATAAACGAGTTTATCTTGTATCCTATGGGAAAGGAAGATCAGATTATATCAATTCAGTACAAGTACCTGTGAGTTTTATAATGCTATGTAGTTTACGTTATTTCGGTTATTTCCTTATTAGTCCTAACACGTCAAAACTTATCTACTTTTTTTTAAACTATTTGCTTTCGTGTTTGAAACCAAAGAGAACAATGCTGGTATATATATACATTGCACAATGGCTTGCACGACATTGCTAAAATCAAACATTAAATGCTGAAACAAGGAGAAAATAACATATCCTCAAGCAATGTGACAGTTTTAAAAACAGTTTTTTATCCACTGTTTTCAACATTTTCTACATAAAAAAATGTCTGTATCAAGTCACGAATATATTTAACAATATGTTGTTATCCATTCGTTTGGTATATATGGGCTTTTGATAATGCCATTTGATTAGGGACTTTCCATTTTGAATTTTCCACAGAGTTCAGTACTTTTTGTAATTTTACTTTATACAAGTATACATTCATTGTCTCGCATTCTCACATTATATCGAAATAGAGAATTATTTTCAAATCTTTAAAACTTCGTGTATACACATTAGGTTTACACAATACGTCTATGATTGTTTGTATTACTCGACGATAGGGACAACCTGATATCTATATGCGTTATATCCCGCCTGATTTCTTATATATAACATACATGATTGATTCTGTCGCTTCTGTTTTATCTCTTGTATTCCCTATACACGTTTTTGACAGGGAATTAATAACTCATAAGGGCTTGTATTAAACCTGATTCCAAAGGGCTGACATACGAAAGACGTTTGGAACTGAAATGTCATAGCATTATAAACAAGGTTTCTTTTGATACCATGCGTTAATCACCAGAAATACATATACATACCGAGTGAATCGGAAAACTCAAATTATACCAGTATACAAATTTATAGGTAGGATATACGTTTTGTTTTAATTCACTGTTATTTCATTTCTTTTGGTTTCATTTGTACAAATGTTACAATTGTGTATTCCAGTCTTACACCAAGTTTGTTGGCTACATTACCACACAGCTACCATTACCAGATACTAAGGTAGATTTCTGGACAATGATACGGGACCACAGCTCTTCCACCATTGTACTGATTATTAACAACAAAAAAGAGGTACAACATCAAGTTTATACTGATTTGAATCATTGAATTATAAATGAAGAGTGATCTCGTTTACTTTTTATTGGCCTTGGTATTTGAATGTTATATAGTTAGAGTATGCATTCCTCCTCCTTTGAGTTACATAGCGCAATTCACTGCCCGTATTATTCTACTCATGTAGTTGAGGTTGATAAATAATTCTTAAAAGCCTCTCTCATGACGTCAATGACGCTCTTGATGGGCATGTAATGTCATAGACTTCCAGGTGTCGATATTTTTTTCTGGCACACGAAATGCAACCATAAAGAATTAAGTAAGAGTATTAAAGGGGTTTGTTCATCATATTTTCTACGATAAAGTATATTCCATATATATGTCTTTATTTGTTTTAACTGTCTGTATTATTTCCAAGAAACATAACAACATGCTCATACTTATAATATTTAAGGCTGACCTAGTGTATTCACAGTCGGATGATAATGTAACCATTGGTGAATTCAATATAAAGATATCGGCACGAAGAGTAGAAGAAAATGACATCACAGAGGCAACCATTGTTCTCTCTAAAAAGGTAAGAGATAACTACAATAGATTTTATTATTTCTAAAAACCAAAAAGACTTACAAATTTTGAGATAAACTGGAGCATTATAATTAAAGTCTAAATTAAAACAAACAGTTTTATTGATGTATGTTTATAGATTGTAACTACTCTCAAATTTTAATACAAAACTGTTTTTCTGAGTAACCTTAAGTGTTATAAGTATGATATATATTATAATAGTAAGCTCGAGATCAAAAGTTAAGAGCCCAAATATGCACGGGGTTAGGGAGCAGTAACGAAAAAATGAACATAAAAGAGCCATAATCGGAAATATGTTATAAGGAAATATCTATTATGTTATAGGATGACAAACCGAGACCAATAATATTGTTCCAAGTCATATGCAAAAGTACACCTGACCCTGATGTACTCTGTAAACTTGCTGACCTTATTTCAACACGTGCAACTATGTCAAATGGTCCGATAACAGTTGTAAGCAGGTATGAAAAAAAAATATTGGCTTGTTTCTAAGGTGAAGCTTTCAAATCTTTTCTTCTTAAATAGTTGATTTTATATTATATGAAATGGATAATAAACTTATCAAAGATACCAGGATTGAAATTTCATCTTGATGCCAGACGCGCGTTTCGTCTTCAAAAGACTCACCAGCTCGAATTAAAAATGTTAAAAGGACCATAACGTACGAAGCTTCAGGACCAAAAAATCCTAAAAGTTTGCCAAATCAACTAAGGTAATGTATTCCTCAGGTAGAAAAGCCTTAGTATTTAATATATTCAAAGTTTTTGTAAGAGTTAGTTTATAATTATGAACATATCAATGATAACTCAAGTAAACACAGAAGTGCTAATTAATGGGCTGATGATATGCTCGGGGAATTAAAACTTCATCAGCAGTGGCATCGACGCAGTGGTTGTAAATTAGCTCATCATAGATACCAGGATTGAAATTTTATATTGACGCTAAACGCGCGTTTCGTCTACAAAAAACTCATCAGTGACGCTCAAATTCAAAATTGTTAAAAAGAACAAATAAAGTACGAAGCATTGAGGACCAAAAATTCCTAAAAGTTTGCCAACTACAGCTAAGGTAATCTATTCCTGAGGTAGAAAAGCCTTAGTATTTTAAAAATTCAAAGTTTTGTTAATAGTTTATTGTTAATTACACAAATGTATAAACGTATCAATGATAATTCAAGTCAACACAGAAGTGCTGACAACTGATATGGTCATACTTAACTGAATTTATACACCTCCAGCAGTGGCATCGACCCAATGGTTGCAAATAAACTCATCATACGAATATTGATATATGATATTTTTGGAAAGATAGAAAAATAACCATTTGGCTCAGTGGTGAAGGTTAAAATGCTGGATGAAATAATTTATGTAAATTCAAATTCTAATCTCTTATTTATTCATATTGAGTCACTGCCATACGTAAAAAAAAAACATGCTAAATAATAAGAAAATGAAAAGGTTGGACATTGCCTATCTAACGATTGCTGAATCGGGACCTTTCAGATTAAAAAGTTGCGAATATTAAGAGTGCAGAAGAATACGATTTCTGTGCTTTGGTTTATATTGTTTTGTTTCGTTTTGTTGTTCTTTTAACAACATTTGTCATAAGTACAGCTATTCATGTACTACTTTATATTTTCCACCTGTAATTTACATTTCATAAACTTCTCTTTTTCTTATCTAATTTAATTGCTATTTTGTTAACGCAGTGACGGTGCCAAGAATTGTGGACTGTTTTGTGCTTTCACCAATGCCGTGTCAAGCATGCAGATCGATAATAACGCAGATATCTTCCAACTCGTGAGACTTCTACAATTAAGGCGTCCGGAATTTTTCACCGACTTTGTAAGTACTAACAACAAGTTGCATGCTTATAACTAAGTTGCACGCTTATAACTAACATGAATATAGAATGTCATTGATGTATCATAGTTTGTTTTAGTTTTTAGATGTGTTATCGGAATATCAAATATTTTGATCAACATATTATTTATTATGCTGGGGGCTAACATATGCAATAAGAAGATTTGGTTTACTTGCCATTGAGACAGCTATCCAAATAAAGGCATCAGTAGTATATTGCTGTTAAAAGTTCATAAATCGATCGAGAGAAAACAAATCCGGGTTACGCACTAAAACCGATGGAATCACATCAATTGTAAGAGAAAACAAGGAAACAACAACCATATTCCGAAAAGTGTTCCAATATAGTCTAAATGAATCGGATTTAAGTAATTCTGGGTCACCGTATTGCCTTCAATAATAAGCAAAAGCAATACCGTATAATCAGATGTGAAAATTACCGATTAGTTTATTGAGAATGTAACTGTTGGTATATACTAGAGGAAACATATATAAACGAAATTCAATTTTAAAAATTGAACAACATGACAAACACGGCAAAATATCTCAAGTTGGTATAAAGTAAAGTAAACAACACCATGATCAAAAAGAGGAAAATCCAGTCGGGCAAAAAAAGATACTTTGCAATTAAAAATCTGAAAATGTATGTAACGTTTGAACTAAAGAATTGTCTGATCAACTAGCTGTTATAATCATATGTGGCGATTATGTCTGGTCGCATTTATCTGTCAAACAGATATTCAATATTTATATAATTATTAGTTTATTAATTCATCATAGTTTTCGTTTATTATGAAAATTCATTCTGTTTTGCAGGAGGAGTATAAAAAATGTTATGAAGCTTTGCATGTTCATCTGGAGTCTGCAAATGTTTATGCAAATTTTTAATTTGCACACAAATGAAAATACTGACTGAGAAGGAACTACGCCTATTGTTGTACGACGTCAGAGATTGAAATAACTACGTTTATTTCACATGTTAACTATTGGTTTTTATTTAACTGGTAAATCAATGCAATTCATTGCAACCAATGTATTAAGTTCATATAATTCTCCGATATTGAATGTATTTTTTACCCGCAATATTATGTTTAGCCAGCCAAATTTAAGTCAGGACAATTCATAAGTTAATGTATACATCGACTTTTCAAGGTTTTCGTCGACCTTTTTAGTTTATCGTAGAATTTTGAAGGTTCTCACGAAAGATTCATAATCGTTGTCACTTTATACGGACCTTGTATAAATAGTTTTATACCAATTGTCTGTGTGAACATTTTAGTTTTATAAAACAAAACATCAAGGTTTATGTAAATATGAATTAGATATCTTATTTTTGTCATTTATTAAGTTTGATTTTGCTGAGTGAAAACTTTAAAATTAGCGGCTATGTTTTCAATCACCATTTCTGTGACTGTATTACTGTTTATTCATGACTTACATGGAAAGAATACAGGATTTAGCACATTCTACTTAAATGCATAACTTGTCCATTAGGGTTTACTTGTGTCTTGCGTTCATTCTAATTATTCTATATGTCTATCAAATCCATGTGATCTATATCCTTTTTATATTCTTTTAATAGATTATTTCAAACCTAAAGCAATACCGTTTTAAATGTTTCGATATTTCTAATACGTCAGTTGGGTGGGTCCGAGATTCAGTTTTATCTGTTATTTTCTCAGCTTTGTCAACACAACTAAGAATTGAACTTATGTGAAGCTATATGTGAAGCTATATGGACTGTATTTGCTTTGCACTCTCATCTTAGCAATTATAAAAGTTTCTGTATTATCCAATTTTTTTATATCCTTGAACTTTTTATTTTGCTATTGGATAAAGGACTTTCAGTTTTTAATTTTCCTTTGAGTTATGTATTTTTATTGTTTTGTTGTTTTGTTTTGTTTTTTTGTTTGTTTTAACTTTTCAGTGTTTTTATCATTAGTGAATGCAAAATGTTTGTAGAGATATGAATAGATAAACCTTCGACTTGCATCAGTTATCGGTAACGGTAAAAGGTAAGTTTAATTTTTTTTTAAATGCCTGACCTCTGAAAAGCAACTCAGAGGGAATTTGACTAATTTTGAAAAAAAATGAGATTGTATTCCATTGACATCCTTTGCAAAATTATTTTACTACATTTTTACTTTTAACATTTGTTAAACTATAATTCATATGACAACACTTACCAATTAGTATTTTCGATGGTCGCTTCAAATCAGTAATACACCGATGGAAATACAGCACATAACAAGCCATGAAATAATAGTCCTGTGACTTTATTAGTATTGTAAGATTCATTCCCTAAGTAAACTCTAGGGCTGATATTATACTATACTATCGTAATGTGTTAGTTTAGTTTGAGTACCAAGCACCACTTACATGAATTGTACGTCATAGCGTAAGATGGAAATTATCTACTTGTTATATCAATATAGGAGCACCATTTATGTTTTAAGCTAAGACCTTACTAGTCAAAAACTGGTAAGTTTGAATACCGCGGAAGGGTTTGGTTTAAGTTACTCTAAGAACTGTGTTTATGAAAAGGTGCATTCAATGAAAAATTTAAATGACTGAATTCATTTTACTTTATTTTTGTGTGTATAGTTGTATATATAATGTATATTTTATTTTATTGCATACCTTGCTTTTAAAATGTTTAAAGAATTGTATAAAAAAAAATATTTTCTTTCGTTTACTGTTATAATTTTAAATAAAATTTGCTTTCGCTTATTTTAATAATTTTTATCTTGCATAAGCATTTTTGGGCAAAATATATAAGTAACTTGAACGTTTGTATGGAAGATTATGCAATGCCAAAATAAGTAGTTGCTTTTCGCTGCCTATATAGAATATAAACTACCCTTTAGAGCTCAAACGACGAAAAAGTCAGTAATTTAAGGTGTTTATTCGGCCTCCAACAATGAACAAAACTCATACTGCTTAGAATGCAGTAGTGGTTCCGACATAACAAATGGTACCAATGCAAAACAACTTACAAAAAAAAAGGTTTCTGACTAAAGCTAGTCGCAAGCCAATTATAATTTTGAAAAAAAGTATGCATCCAAGACAAAATATCAATTAATGCATATTGAATTGATTTAGTGTAACAACGTTATAACCCGTCTTGTGAAACATTACCTTGTACACTATCAAACTTCGAAAGGTAGTAGAATCTTAAAAACATTTTCGACTTTGATAGGAAAAAAAAGAAAAATGTGTTGCTTAATTGTTAGGAGAAAAATTATATGAATACAAAAAAAGAAAACTCTTTAATAATCTATTTTAAGGACTTCTCAATTGACAGGTTGTATATATTCCTATGGTAAATATTCACAAAAGAGGGACGAAAGATACCATAGAGACAGTCAAGCTCGTATATCGAAAAATTAACTGACAACGCCATGGCTAAAAATGAAAAGAACAAACAGACAAACAATAGTACACATGACACAACATAGAAAACTAAAGAATAAACAACACGAACCCCGCCAAAAACTAGGGGTGATCTCAGGTGCTCCGGCAGGGTAAAGCAGACCCTGCTCCACATGTGGCACCCGTTGTGTTGCTTATGAGATTACAAATCTGGTGAATAGTCTAATTCGGTAGGTCACATTTATGAAAGGGAAGGGGATTGTAGTTACGAGGTAAGGAACATATCCGATATCATTTGTGAAACGGTTATTCCATAACGGTCAACCAACTCGTGATGGCGTCCGTAAAATTTACGAAGAGATGATTTCAACTTCACCATTTAGAACTCTTGGTTTAATAGCTTCCTTGTGAGCAACAAACCTGTATCAAGAAAATCATGATAGGAAATGCAAGCACGGGAATATCGTATTAATTAGGAGATATATACACCGTATGCAGGTGCTGCTGGAATGTTGCTACTTAGAAATGGAAAGTTCACACTTGGAAAGCTGAAATCCTCTCGTTTGTCGTAAAGTTTTGTTTTCAATCGACCCTCATTGTCAATTTCTAGATGTAAGTCAAGATATGAGGCCGACTTAACTGTATCTGTTGTATCCTTTATCTCTATTTCAATGGGATAGATGCGTTCGACCTAGTCACCAAATTTTGAGTTATGTAGTGAAAGAACATCATCTATATAGCGGAATATAGAGTTAAAGGATATTCCAAACTTCTTATCTTTCTTCCTAAGAAGTTCCTGTATGATAGCACATCATAATTTTTACAATGATATTGTTTACCGAGTGGGTAAAGTTATCGATGCTTTCAATAACTTATTCTAAAAGGTTTTAATATCAACACTGTACTTTAATCTTTAAATATTTTATCGGTATAAATATTGCGAGTTATTATTAAATTAAAAACTAACTAAATGTTTAAACAAATCCCGCCACACTCTATATGTGCATGTCTCGTGTAGAGAGCCTGTAGTTTGATGGTTGTAATTTGTTGATGTGGATTACCTGTACTTACGAATTCCCCAAAACTGGTATCCCCGAAATAATGATTAATCATCAGTAATGGGGACTTCAAACGAACAGTAATAACATAAAAGATGGCGACACCGCTAGAATACAATGACATATTATACAATGCACGAGAAAGGTTAAAGAACAAAAATACATTACAAATTATAATTTATAAATATACATTAAACAAATGTTATTCCGAAAAAGAAATCACTTTCATGGATGGTTGACTTATGTACAAATTCAAGAGCATATATGAAAAAGGAAAATCATAGAAACACATTGCACCGGTATGAAAACTGCACTTAATATTTTGCTTTTATTTATTTTTTCATGAATTGTCTTTGTTGCCCTATCACTTTCCTCCCGAGTCTGTGTTGCCCTATCACTTTCCTCCCGAGTCTGTGTTGCCCTATCACTTTCCTCCCGAGTCTTTGTTGCCCTATCACTTTCCTCCCGAGTCTGTGTTGCCCTATCACTTTCCTCCCGAGTCTGTGTTGCCTGTATCAGTTTCTTTTCCACTAATGGTATTATTTGTTTGATATGTGTTACTGTCTTTATCCAGTACTGCTGTGTCGGAATTAACATTGTATTTTGACTCCTTTCTTTCAATGACGCCATTGATCGAATGGGGAAGATTGGTTTCTACATTGTATGACTGCGAATTGTCACGTCTGCGTAATGTTATATTATACATAACATATGGATATGCTTCTGGACAACATGCATACATCTGTACGGCTTTATATGCTGTGGAATTTACATATTCCCATTCAGGATGTTCAATATAATCTTCAGTGTCAACAAAGTCTGAGGATAGCACAATGTCTAGTGCCCTACCATGATATGACCAAGAACCAAATCGCATTAGGCAAAATATAACTGTGTTATCTATTTCGCTCCCTTCACAATTAGTAGTTATGGTAGTAGGAGGATACCAGGACAGGGAACCACTATTGAAGATGTAAACTCGCGGATTGTAAGCATTACCAGCATGTGATGAAGGGCTGAAACAAAACAAAAAATAGTTAAGTTTTAAATAATATCATGATTAATACGAAGCAAAAAGAAAATCATAGTCGTTGCCTTCTCTTTTGCATGTACAGTTTATGATTTTGCCGGGTACTCATCTTAAATTGTAGTAGAAGTTATCAAAGACGATTGATTGGTTTTTCCTAGAAAGTATTTACTCAGTTGTTCATTTCAGCAACCATAAACTAGATGCGAAATCCATATTTCATCAAGTGAATATTTGCAATTAACGATTATTATTTGTTAGTATACTACTGAATTGATAAAAGCAAACTTCTCGGGTATTGTGTTGAAAAAGAGAATCTCTTGATTGTTATGTCCCATATAATAAGACCCTCTGTGAACGAAGCTAGAAGGATACACATAACTTTAATGTACTTAAAAATTAAAATATTTTAGAGGCTAATAATATAAATAATCCTTAAATGAATGGTACAAGATGAGTTAACTCAGACACATTTCAATATTGGTTTTCATTGAATAAGAGAACATTATCTATAGCGGAATTATAATTCTGATACACATTTCGCAGGATCTTCTAAGAACAAATTACTATTGTATATGTATGCATGTGAAAATATGTCCGAACAAAGTAAGAATAAATTGCATCTTAACTGTTAAAATCAATTGGTGGTTATAATATACCTGTTGTATAGAACGATATCTGGCGTCCACAATAAGTCTGACGGAAGAGTAAGTGCATCAAGGTCATAGAAGTCTAGAGACCAAGCCAGACGAGGATCTGTCCAGGCTATAGGAAGCCATGTCATTGCCTTTAATGTTTTCCCATCCTACATAAACAATGTAATAAAATTCTTAATATTTATTATATATTTTTGAGTTTTGAGAAATCTATCTGTAGTTCAATGTAAGATTACTCAAAATCTAACACATAGATAATTTTTCTCTATTGGAAAAAAATGATATATGGTGTGATTGCAAATGAGAATACTATCTATTAATTCAGTATAAATAACGCGAATCAAGCAAACGACCTTCAAGAATGCAGCAATGAGAAAAAGAATCATCCCTTATAAGCCCGTTTAAAAAGCCACCTTATAAAAACAACCTAATTTACAAAAAAACAATTTACGAAAAAAATAAATATGACAGACATGAATCAACGACAATTACTGAACTATTGGCTACTGACTTGGAACAGGCAGCATTCCAAGTCAGTACCCTGTTATTCAGTTGTTGTCGTTTAATGCTGTATATCTTGTTGATTTTCGTTCATTTTTAAGGCCGTTAGTTTTTTTCGATTGAATTATTTTATATTTGTAATTAAGGGGCCATTTTTAAGTGAATTGCGGTGTGTGTTTTACTCATTGGTGAAGGCCGTATGGTAACCTTTTGTTGTTAATATCTATGTCATTTGGTTCCTTGTATAGAGTTGATTCTATGGCAATCAAACTCTCATCTTCTTGGTTTTATAAGTATGGAATGTACAGAGGTATAACAACCCTATCTTAACCTGGGATAGTTGTCGAATGGTATCACCAGCCAAGTAGTCAGCACTTCGGTGTTGACATGAATATCAATTATGTAGTCATTTGTATAAATTTCCTGTTTACAAAACTTTGAATTTTTCGAAAAACTAAGGATTTTCTTGTCCCAGGAATAGATTACCTTAGCCGTATTTGGCACAACTTTTTGGAATTTTGGATCATCAATGCTCTTCAACTTTGTACTAGTTTGGCTTTATAACTATTGTGATATGAGCGTCACTGGTGAGTCTTATGTAGATGAAACGCGCGTCTGGCGCACTAAATTATAATCCTGGTACTTTTGATAACTAATAACATAAGAACAAACTATAAAAATCAGTTGCATAGGATTTAACTCAACAGATCGATACAAATCACAAAAACAAAACTATACCCTGTTTTGAATATGAATTGAAAGGGATAAGTTGATATTTTCGTACATTAATGGATACTGGAGGACAACAAAAGGCGAATAATTCTAATAACTTGTTTTAAGAACATAAACTCATGCAATGAACCTCAGAGTATATATCTTCTAGCGCCTCATATATTATAAAATGTCCTCAATCCGGGTGTGTCGACAAGATACACTTTTCATATTCTTCTATTCTTATCTAGTTTATTCCAAGTGATGTACTTATACTGTAAGGTCATTGTCCTTATTGTTATCAACAAATAGCCACTTACGCATTCCTCTATTTTAATCAGGTTCACTCCATGTTCTACCTTCACTGTTGGATGTTCAATAGTTCCTGGTCTGGCTAGCTTGTTATAGTTGTATAAAATTTCATCTAAGATTTCTTCTTCGATCATGTCTGGTCTACCTATATAAAGACAATACAATCGAGAAGAATATTTAATGCAATTTATCTACAAAGTTACAAAGTTATAACAGAAATAACTAAATATATTAGTCATAAAATAGCACCAACAACCACAACATAGTCACTCAATAAAGGACTAACGTGTTATCTAAGACAGTGCAAAAAATGTAGCTCGTGTGTTGAAACACATTGTATCGGTAAACGAAATCTTGCTGATTTTGACTGATTTATCTCACACTT